>NC_028637.1:39345055-39395480 GCF_001406875.1 Solanum pennellii | reverse complement strand
TATATATATATATATATGTATGTATGTATGTATATCAACATATAAAAAATTACTAACACGAACAATCAAGAACACATTTAACACTTATCATCACATAATTGGTCCTTTCAGGAAACCCAAACCCAAAAAGTTGGCCTACCATAACTTTGCAATTTGGTTCCATGTGTCACGCCCCGAGCCTACACCCTGGACGTGGCCTGTACCAATGACCATTGTTGGCTTTGAGTGGACTCTTGGCCTGAATTAATTAACTCAAGGGAAGACTTAAACATAATGTAATACTGAAGAATTATTTTTAAAGATAATAATTACCCAAAGTGGCAACGCAAGTCTTAGTTGATAAAGTGAAAGGAAAAGACTAAGACAAATACCTAAATGCTATAAATGTCCAATGAAGGAAGGCTCCCCAACTAACTCTAAGCTGCTCAAGGGATCAACTATATGCCAACTCATAATCCAAATTACCTACGTCTGCATCATGATACGATGTAGTCCAACTAACGTTATTACATTGAGTGTACCAGTATGCGAGTTTGAATGTTAGCAACACTTAACATTGAAAAGTATTAAGAAGGAACACTTATCTTGGCTCAGCTCAACTCATATATAACTAACTCATTTCAATATAACATAATTTAAAATAAAGTGCAATATAAAAAAAGCTAAAGCATGATTTAAACTCTTAATGTATACCAAGATATAATTAACTCTTGTATGTATGTAAAATACAAGTAAAATGATGTATATAAGAATACAACAACTTCTGTGGGAGTTTCTCTAACAAACAACTATCATCTAAGAGCTACAGTGATCATACATTGATCTACCTCACACAGCCACCGCATCTTATACTCGGTCAAAGGTATAAGACCTGAAATTCCTAATGGATCCTCTAGTCTATTGTGAACAAGGTTCATCTAAAAAGTATGACCCCTTTTTTTACCCATGGTGGCTACATGGTTTATGAGGGTTGTGAGTTGTCTGATATCTCCCTTATATCGATGCTCAATACTACTCCCAAAAATGTGTAGGCTCTTACGTTTTAAATACTGATTCTGTGGTTTGAGATTAGTGCTAAAAGATACTTAGCTAAAAGTCTATCTTGGAAATTTTAGTTCCCTTGCTTGGTTCTTTTAGAACGCTATAGTTTTTTTTTGTGAAAACTCGCCCTAAGGCCCCTTCGAAATGAAAGTTCCCTTAATTTTTTACATGTGAAAAACATTTTATTTCTAATTGGGAATAATTAGTCCCCATATACCCTTGAAGAAAACAATTTCAACATAACTCTTTACTTAGTTTCAAACTTTAGACTTAAAACAAAGTTAAAATGTTTAACTAAGACTCTTGAAAGCCTTTAAGAACTTTACTTATTAACTTTAGACTTGACTCTTAACTTCCTTTACTTTGATCTTAACTTTTGTTTAATTGACTTAGATTCAAGGTTATGGTTTGAGTTCATTAATAATTTCTAGGTGCTAAAAATTATTTGAAGTAATCCGAATCACTGAAAGGTGTTAATGTACCTTAGAAGGAAATAAAAGGACTATATTAAGAAAAGTGGATGAAAAAGTCCGAGTTGGGCGCATTTTGTGCATGCCGCACCTGATCTCTTTGTCAGAGGCCCCATCCTGGCGCATTGCAGGTGCGCCGCCCCAGACCTCTGGTGCATGTGTGGCGCACAACGCCTGGTGCTGCCTTGGTTTGGCTGATGAACTTCTTTCTTTGTCTTCAGATCCTAATTCTTCTAAACCCTCATAGTTCTATTACCAAACCCTTAATGTCATCAATACCGTTAATATCGAACCAATCTAACTAAAAAACAACATCGAGAATTACTAATACGTATCAATGGGTATTGAATAAACTTAACCAAAAGGGATTTGACAAAATTTATCAAGAACTCACTTCTAATCATATAAACTACTTCGAAAATACAGAACTGAAGCATGAATGGTGTGTGGTTAAATTAATCAAACATGAAAGATCTCACATACCTTAATAGGGATCACCTCCGATGACTTCCAGTAGATTCCCTATGCTTTCTTGGCGAAATCTTGATCTTTCTCCCTTCTTATTCTTCTTCTCATTTCTTTTGTCCCAATCCCTAGCCGTGAATTGATTTTCTAAAAACAACTTATGGCTTATTTTCACCCCAATTAAACCCTTAAAACTAATTAGTAAATAGTTGGGTGAAAACACTAGTTTTTCCTTACTTAAATCCGGATTTGGAATTTTGCTACTTCAAAAGGCAAGCTTCCGAAAAAGAGTATCTTCCTCATACGATAACGAAATCATGCAAACTCGGCCCCATTGGAAAGCTGACTCTAGCTAATCTTAATCTAGGAGTTATGGTCGTTTGAAAATGAACAATACTCACTTTCTTATCTCTAGGAAATTTCCATATTTTCACTTTTCTTTTCAAAAGTGATAATTTTTGTTTTTTAGGATTTTTTATTTTAGCTCATTCCTACCTATTTTGAATTAAGAGATGTTACAATATCTCTCCCTTGGGATCATTCGTCCTTGATTGATATTTATTTCACTAAGCGAATAATAGTAACATCAGTTAAACACTCACAACAAAAGCGCTTAACGTCATACTTACTCATAGTTTATAAAGTGCTAAGAATAGAATTTGGTACATTGATCTGCATTTTCTCCGTTCTCAAAGAAATGTGGTATCTATTCTTCATATTCTTTTCAGCTCCGCAATTTTCTTCATCAAAAAATTTGTTCCTCCAAAGGACCTTGGCTGATGAAACTTCCTTAGTTCTTAACGTGCACACTTGATGATCTAAAATCTTAACCCGAATATCTTCATAGGATAAACTATTCGTGATCCAAACATTTTTCAGTTTGTACAATCAATGAAAGATAACCCTGCACTTTTTAAACATAGAGATGTGAAACACTTGATGAACCGCTGCTAGCTATTGTGGTAGCTCCAACTCATAATCTACATAGCCAATTCTCTTGGATATTCTATAAGGTCCAATGTACCGTGGACTAAGTGTCCCGCTCTTACCAAATCTCATCACAACCTTCATGGATGAAATTTTCAAATATACCCAAACGTCCACCTCAAATATCAATGACCTTCCCCTAACATCTATATAGAATTTCTGACGACTCTGTGCCGTTTCCAATATCTCTTGGATAAATTTCATGTTCTTCATGGCTTGGTGAACTAGATCAGTTCCTATCAAACCTACTTCACCAAAATCAAACCACCCAATAGGATATTTGCATCTTCTCCTATAAAGAGCCTCATATAGAGCCATTTGGATGATCGAATGGTAACTGTTGTTGTTATCAAACTTTATGAGAGGTAGGTGATCATCCCAATTCTATTTGAAATCAATAACACAATACATTAACATGTCTTATAAGGTCTAGATAGTATGCTCAGCTTTTCCATCCGTCTAAGGGTGAAAAACAGTGTTTAAGTTAACATGAAAACCTAAAACTTTTTGGAAAGACTTCTAGAACTGTGCAGTGAATAGTGTACCTCTATCTGAAATGATTGAAATTAAGACTCCATGAAGTCTCGCCACTTCCTGAATGTATAACTTTGCATAATCCTCTTCTGAAAAAATGGTCTTTACAAGTGGGCAGATTTTGTAATTCTATCCACGATCACCCCAACTGAATCATGTTGTCAGCGAGACCTTGAAAACCCTGTAATGAAGTCTATGTTAATCATCTCCCAATTTGGATATGGAAGTTATATATCCTGAGCAAATCCTCCAAGCCTTTTGTGTTGTATATTCACTTGCTGGCAATTTGGATACTTGGCAACAAACTCAGCAATGCCCTTCTTCATGCCTTCTCACCAATATACCTATCTCAAATCGCGGTACATCTTTGTTACACCCAGATGAATGGAATATCTGAAGCTATGAGATTCCTCCATTATCATCTCTTTGAGTCCATCCACCCTATGTACACACAACCTACCTTGGTACATCAGCACACCTTCTCCGTCTTGTTCAAAAGAAAAAACTCATTGCTTATGAACATTTTCCTTTGTTGAATGCCTTGAATCGGACCCGTGGACGTAGCCAATTTATTGGTGAACCACGTAAATCTGTTGTCTTTGTTTTTCGCGTTTATATTTTCTCGTATTATCTCGAATTCCGCGTAACAAATTGGTATCAGAGCCTCTAGGTTAATCGGTGTTTTTTTTGGAGAATTCGAGATGTCTGCTTTGAACGTGAAAATCGACAAATTCACAGGGAGGAACAGTTTCAGTTTATGGCAGATCAAGATGCGGGCTTTGTTGAAACAACAAGGATTCTGGGCGCCGTTGTCGAAAGACAAGAACGCCGTCGTTACTCCTGAGATGGCGATTCTGGAGGAAAAGGCGCATTCGACGATCATGCTGTGTCTCGCGGATGACGTCATCACGGAAGTCTCGGATGAAGAGACTGCTGCTGGTCTGTGGTTGAAGCTGGAGAGTTTGTACATGACAAAATCTCTAACCAACAAGCTGCTTCTGAAACAACGTCTATTCGGTCTACGAATGGCTGAAGGTACACAACTCAGGGAACATTTAGAGCAATTGAATACTTTGTTATTAGAATTGCGTAATATCGATGTGAAGATCGAGGATGAAGATGCTGCCCTAATTCTGTTAGTATCTCTCCCAATGTCGTTTGAGAATTTTGTTCAATCGTTCATTGTTGGGAAAGATACTGTGTCGCTGGAAGAAGTCAGATCGGCCCTTCATAGCAGGGAATTACGGCATAAGGCTAACGGCACAAGTACGGACATACAGCCTTCCGGTCTGTTCACCAGTAGCGGAAAGGGAAGGAAAAACGGCGGAAAGAAAAATAAGCCGATGTCGAAGGGTGCAAAGCCAGATGATGTTTGTAATTACTGCAAGGAGAAGGGACATTGGAAATTTGATTGTCCGAAGAAGAAGAAGCAATCGGAAAAACAATCAGTTTCTGCTGCTGTTGCTGAAGAAGACACCAATTCTGAAGAAGACATTGCCCTAGTTGCGGATGAGCACACTCATCATTCAGATGTGTGGGTTCTCGATTCTGGGGCATCCTATCACATCTGTCCTAGGAGAGAGTGGTTCACGACTTATGAGCAGATAGACGGAGGCAGCATCTCGATGGCCAACAGTTCTGTCTGCAAGGTGGTTGGGACAGGCTCGATCAAGATAAGGACACATGACGGTAGCTTCTGCACATTGAACGAGGTCAGGCACGTTCCATTGATGACGAAAAATCTGATATCTCTCAGTTCTTTGGACAGCAAGGGATTCAGCTGGTCGGGAAAAGATGGAGTCTTGCGGGTCTGGAAGGGTTCAAATCTGATTCTGAAAGGTGTCATGCGTGGTACTTTGTATTTTCTACAAGGTTCCACGGTTACAGGTTCAGCCCATGTTGCATCGTCAGAAGTTCACCAGGAGGATATGACTAAGTTATGGCACATGAGACTTGGTCATATGGGTGAAAGAGGGATGCAAATTCTGTCAAAGGAGGATCTTCTTGCTGGTCATAAGGTTAAAAGCCTAGAGTTTTGTGAACATTGTGTCTTTGGAAAACTACATCGCAACAAGTTTCCAAAAGCCATTCACAGAACAAAAGGCACTCTTGATTATATCCATTCTGATTGCTGGGGTCCATGCCGTGTTGAGTCTTTGGGAGGCTGCAGATTTTTTGTGTCCATTATTGATGACTACTCAAGGATGACTTGGGTGTACATGATGAAGCATAAAAGTGAAGCTTTCCAGAAGTTCAAGGAGTGGAAAATTTTGATGGAAAATCAAACAGGGAAGAAGATCAAGAGGTTGCGAACTGATAATGGGCTGGAATTCTGCTGGTCTGAATTTGATCAATTCTGTAAGGATGAAGGGATTGCTCGACATCGTACAGTCAGAAATACACCACAGCAGAACGGTGTAGCTGAGCGGATGAATCAAACACTTCTGGAGAGAGCAAGGTGCATGCTCTCTAATGCTGGGCTAGATAGAAGATTCTGGGCAGAAGCGGTTAGTACAGCTTGCTACTTGATTAACCGCGGACCACATACAGGCATACAGTGCAAAACACCTATGGAGATGTGGTCAGGAAAAGTTGCTGATTATTCAAATCTGAAAGCTTTTGGTTGTACGGCTTACTATCACGTCAGTGAAGGTAAGTTAGAACCAAGAGCTAAAAAGGGAGTATTTGTGGGCTACGGAGATGGAGTGAAAGGTTTCAGAATCTGGTCTCCAGCAGAAAAGAGGGTTATTATGAGCAGGAACGTTGTCTTTGATGAAAGTTCTCTGCTTAGAACCATTGTGAAGCCTACAACTACGTCAGAAACTGGGAGTCTTGATAAACAGGTGGAGTTTCAAGTCATTCAGAACGAGAGCGATTTGAAAGAACCTGAAGAGGAGGATCAAGAGCCACAGACAGAAACTGATATTCCAGAATCTATGCCATCAGATATCCATCGGAGTATAGCTCAAGATCGGCCAAGGAGGGTTGGAGTTCGTCCACCTACGAGGTATGGTTTTGAGGACATGGTGGGTTATGCACTGCAGGTTGCTGAAGAGGTAGATACATCTGAGCCGTCTACTTACAAAGAAGCCATTTTAAGTTCTGATTCTGAAAAATGGTTTGCCGCTATGGGAGATGAGATGGAGTCCCTACACAAGAATCAGACATGGGATCTGGTCATACAGCCTTCGGGGAGAAAGATTATTACTTGCAAATGGGTTTTCAAGAAGAAGGAAGGGATATCACCAGCAGAAGGAGTCAAGTATAAAGCCAGGGTTGTTGCCAGAGGTTTCAACCAAAGAGAGGGAGTGGACTACAATGAGATCTTCTCACCAGTGGTCAGACATACTTCCATCCGAGTGTTACTAGCGATAGTTACACATCAGAATCTGGAGCTTGAACAACTTGATGTGAAGACAGCGTTTCTACATGGAGAGTTGGAGGAAGAGATATACATGACTCAGCCGGATGGTTTCCAAGTTCCAGGGAAGGAAAATCACGTCTGCAAGTTGAAGAAGTCCTTATATGGACTTAAGCAGTCTCCAAGACAGTGGTACAAAAGGTTTGACAGCTATATGGTGAAGTTGGGCTATACTCGGAGCTCATATGATTGTTGTGTCTACTACAATAGGCTCAAGGATGATTCATTCATCTATCTGGTGCTTTATGTAGATGATATGCTGATAGCTGCAAAGAAGAAGTATGACATTCAGAAGCTGAAGGGTTTACTTAGTGCTGAGTTTGAGATGAAGGATCTGGGAGCCGCTCGGAAGATTCTAGGGATGGAGATCATTAGAGACAGAGAGAGAAGGAAACTTTTCTTGTCACAGAGAAGCTACATTCAGAAGGTCTTGGCGAGGTTTGGCATGTCTTCATCTAAGCCTATTGATACCCCCAGTGCTGCCAATATCCATCTCACTGCCATGTTCGCTCCACAGTCAGAAGAAGAGAAGGAGTATATGTCACGAGTCCCTTATGCCAGTGCCGTAGGAAGTTTGATGTATGCTATGGTCTGTACAAGGCCAGATTTAGCACATGCAGTCAGTGTAGTGAGCAGATTCATGGGACAACCAGGGAGAGAACATTGGCAGGCTGTGAAGAGAATTTTCCGGTACCTTAGAGGTACATCTGACGTTGGTCTCATTTATGGAGGTGATACTCAGTGCTTGGTTACTGGCTATTCTGATTCTGACTATGCTGGAGATGTTGACACAAGAAGATCGATGACTGGCTATGTGTTTACCCTTGGAGGATCTGTCGTCAGTTGGAAGGCAACTTTGCAACCTACAGTGACTTTGTCTACTACGGAAGCGGAGTACATGGCCTTGACAGAGGCTGCAAAAGAAGGGATTTGGCTGAAAGGGCTGGTTAGTGATCTTGGTCTGCATCATGATCAGGCTACGGTGTATTGTGACAGTTTGAGCGCAATTTGTCTAGCCAAGGATCAAGTCCATCATGAGAGAACCAAGCATATTGACGTAAGGTATCATTTTCTGAGAAGTGAGAAGAGAATCAAGGTGAAGAAAGTAGGAACTGCTGATAATCCTGCTGATATGTTCACAAAGCCGGTTCCACAGAGCAAGTTTCAACACTGTTTGGATGCCTTGAATCGGACCCGTTACAAGCAGAAAGGACGGGGGTCTCGCTGGGCCCAAGCCTGTTAGGGCGTAGCTTAGCACTATATATAGACGCTATGGCAAACCCTATTCTGTAATTCTGTTCTTGCCTCTCCATAATAAAACTGCTCCCCCTCTTCCCCGTGGACGTAGCCAATTTATTGGTGAACCACGTAAATCTGTTGTCTTTATTTTTCGCGTTTATATTTTCTCGTATTATCTCGAATTTCGCATAACATCCTTTAAGTCAAGTAAGATGGGTTCTTTGTCTTGCTTCTCTTTCACTACTGACACTAGTGATGACTCCCCCCCAATTGGTTACCAGAATCCCTCCTTCTTTGGAATCCATAAGTCTGAGTCACAGGCGTGCAAGTCTATGCACATCCTTGATTAACTCCCTCTTTTCTTCTTCAACATGGGCAGTACCGCCTAAGGATAACCTCTATAAAACATCAGCAACAACATCAGCCTTACCTTGGTTATAAAGAATACTCATGTCATAATACTTGAGTAATTTTAACTACCTCCTCTGTCTAAGATTGAGCTCTTTCTAAGTGAACACATATTGTAAGCTCTTGTGATCAGCGAATATGTCAACATGAACACCATACAAGTGGTGATACCATATCTTCAAGGAAAAAACTATAGCAGCCAACTCTAAGTCATGAGTTGAATAATTCTTCTCATGAACCTTCAATTGTCTTGATGCATAAAATATAACATTGTAATTCTGCATTAACACACATCTTAAACCATCTCTTGATGCATTAGACAACACCACAAAACCATGAGTACCCTCTTGTACGGTAAAAATTGGTGCAGTAGTATACCTCTTTATCAACTCCTGAAAGCTTTTCTCACAATGTTCAGACCATTGAAACTGAATTTTTTTCTGAGTTAGCTTTGTCAAAGGAGACGATATTGATGAAAACCACTCAACAATCTTCTATAGTAGCCAGCCAAACCCAAGAAACTCCTTATATCTGTTGGGGATGTGGGTCTAGGCCAACTCTAAACTTCATCTATCTTTTGGGTATCAACTCTAATCCCATTACGAGAAACGATGTGGCCCAATCATGTCACTTACTTAAGAAAAAACTAACACTTTGAGAATTTGGTATATAACTCTTTATCTTTCAAAGTCTGAAGAACTATCCTGAGGTCACTAGCATGATCTTCTTCATTCCATGAATATATTAGTATGTCATCAATGAAGACGATAACAAACAGATCTCAGTAAGGTTTTAAGACTTTGTTTATAAGATCCATGAATGTTACAGGTGCATTGGTCAAACCAAAAGACATGAACAAAAACTCATAATGCCCACATCTGTTTCTAAAAGTTGTTTTTGGAATATAACATTCCCTAACTTTCAACTATTGGTTTTCTAGAAGCAAGAAGCACCCTGAAACTGGTCAAGAAGATCATCTATCCTTTGAAAAGGATACTTATTCTTGATGGTAACCTTATTCAATTGGCGGTAGTCTATACATATCCTAAGGGAACCATCCTTCTTTCTCACAAACAAGATCGGAGCTCCCCAAGGTATGACACTTGGTCGAATAAATCCCTAATCTAACAGATATTTCAATTGTTCTTTCAACTCTTTTAACATTTTTGGTGCCATTCTGTATGGCTGAATTGAGATAGGACAAGTATTTTGAAGAAGATCTACACCAAAGTCTATCTCTCACTCAGGCAGGACTCCAGGAAGATTACCTAGAATGACTTATAGAAAGTGTGTAACTACTAGAACTAATTGAATATGAGGTATCTCAACACAGAGTCATTAACTAGGAATAAGTGATAAACACACCACATAGAAATTTAATTGCCTTAAGATACAAAATAAGTCAACCCTTAGGCACTGCTGAACTGTTTTTCCACTCAAAGACTGACTCTTTTGGACACTGAAACTTGACTACTCGAGTCCTACAATCAACTGAGGCGTAAAACACATGAATCTAGTCAATACCAAGAATGACATGGAAGTCTACCCTGTATAACTCAACTAAATTAGTCATGGTGTTTTTGTGATTGATTGAAATAGCAAAATAATGATAGAACCTTTTCGCTAGAATAGATTTTCCATCATGGGTAGAAACACTGAATGGTTCACTAAGTTGCTCAGCAAATAATATCAAAGTTCTTAGAAAATATTTAATTACAACATTTAAACTT
Source organism: Solanum pennellii (assembly GCF_001406875.1). Lineage (NCBI taxonomy): Eukaryota > Viridiplantae > Streptophyta > Magnoliopsida > Solanales > Solanaceae > Solanum > Solanum pennellii. The sequence goes on along the minus strand of NC_028637.1, from coordinate 39,385,185 downwards.
GCTCCTTGGTCTAGGAATGCATAAACAGTAAAGTCAAAGACTTGAATCATACTAGTGACAACGCTTGGCAAATGCTCATGTTCTTGGCGGTTGTTGAGAGCATACAAAAGGTTTATTTCTCCGTCAACACCAAAAGTACCTCACGTATGCCTCTCTGGTGGAGCAACAAATGAAGATTGATCTTTATTGCCCCCATTACTACCGTCTTGTTTGTTATTTGGACACTTCCTCATAAAATCTCGATCTTACAACACTTGAAGCAAGCCGTGGAGCCCTGACGACAAACATCAGACTTATTTCTTCAACACTTGGTGTAGGCAGGAGGCTTACTACCTCCATGCGCCACTCTATCTTGTGAATATGCATTCTTATATTGGGAGTTCCGACAATGTTTCTCAACTATGTCTCTGGGCGTAGTGCACCAGAAGATGATGGTGTAGGACCCTTTTGTTCCAGAAACTGTGCAACCACCTTTCTGCAACCCAGACTTATTCTCAGTCTTGGCTTCCTTGTTTCTATATTTCTCTCGGTCCCTTCGATTTTCCTTATTTACCTTCTATACATAATTCATCAACCTTGAAATATCCATGTCTGCAATAAGAATTGCAGCCGACCCTCTTTCTTGAAGAGGGACTCAATCCGGTAACAAACAAACTGATCCTACTCCTCATGTCCTTAACCATCTCCGGAGCATAACGAGATAGTTGCTTGAATTTCAACCTATACACATCCACACTTAGCGAATAATGCTTAAGGGTAAGTAACTCACGTACCTTGGCGACTCTCTGTTCTCGGGTAAACAAACTCCTCAAGAAGGCCTCTACAAAACAAGCCCAACTCGCTGATCATGCATAGTCATCTCTACCCTCTTTTACTGATCAAACAAAGTTCTAGCAATTCCCTTGAGTTGATGAATGACGAGCAGCACTCTCTAATTATCAGCAACATGCATCACCTTGAACACCTTTTTCATTTCCTCAATGAAATTCTCTTGATCCTTAGAAGTGCTCGAACCAGTGAAGTTTGGGGATTCATCCTCAAGAATTCTCGAATCCTCAAAGTTTCAGGCCTTTTTTGTCAAGCTCCTCTTTGTTTACCAACGTGGTTAGTCACAACTTGACTCAGCATCCTAATAACCTCAAGGAACTCAGCGTTAGTAACTACCCCGTGAGGTTGCACTTCAGGTGCATTGAGTAACTCTTATTCCTTAGGTCAACATTCCTCCTAGCTGGACATAATCTTGGTACTCTTTGTAGATGCATGATTATCTAAAACACATGCAAGCAATATTTAGAAAGATACTTTTAGAGATAAACTCTAACGTATAAAAAGGAATATGAAAGAAGAATGAAATTCCTGAATGTTGTAGCCTCATAATCATAGATGTGACGCGCATCACACCGATGACTAAGACCCTACAGATACAGCTTAATAGACTTTGTAGGACACTTGAACTCTTTGCTCTAATACAAACTTTATCACTCCCCAAGCCTACATCGTGGATGTGGTCGACACCCAATGATTATTGATGGCCTTAAGTAGAACCTTGGCCTTGCTTACATAACTCAGTGGAAGACTTAAACATAAGATATAACTCAAGATTTAGCTTTAAAGATAATAATAAGCCAATATGGAAACCCAAGACTTAGTTGATTACAAGTGAAGGGAAAAGACTAAGAAAAATAATACCATCTATATATGAATCCTCTAAAATAACGAGGGATGTTGGAACAGGACCCCCAATCATCTGAACAAGTAAGAATTAAGAAAAATAATTGAATGCTAAAGATGTCTTAGGTTTGAATGAAGGCTCACCAACTGACTCTGAGCTGTCCATTGGATCTATGATAAATCGAATTTTGATCTAGTTGTGTGCATCATGATACATATTGTTATGCCCCGATCCTAAACCATGGACCTGGACGGCACCCAATGACCATTGATGTCCTTGAGGGAACCCTTGTACTGTTTTACTTAAATCAGTGAAAGACCTAAACATAAAATATTACTAAAGGAAATAGCTTAAAAGTAATAATTAGCCAAAATGGCAACCCAATGTCTTAATCAATTACATGTGAAAGGAAAAAACTAAGAAAACTATTACCATCTTCCTATGAAGCCTTTAAAATAAAAATGGATGTCGGGAAAGGACCCCCAATCATCCTAACAGATGAATGCTAATGCAATTAACTAAAAGCTAAATATGTCTTCCGGAATGAAGGGAGGCTCACTAACTGAATTTGAGTTGCTCCATGGATCAATGGTGCACCACATTCTAATCTTAGTTACCTACATCTGCATCATAATACGATACAGGCCAACTGACATCAACACATTGAATGTACGAGTATGCGAGTTGTAATTCTAACAACACTTAAGCTTTAAAAGAAGTAAGGGACACTCACATATACTCTTCTAAACTCATGAATAACTAACTCATTTCAATATAAAGCAATTTAACAAGCAAATTAAATATAAAGAAAAGCTATCTGTAAACATGTTTTAAGCTTTTAATGTATAAAAGAATACAATTAAATCTTGCATGTATGTAAAAATACAAGTAAACTGATGTATATAAAAATCCAATAACTTCTATGGGAGTTACTCCAAGAGACAACCTTCACATAAGAGTTTTATTGATGATACAAATTCTACCTCACTCAGCCTGCACATACTATACCCTGCCAAAGGTATATGACCTAAATTGTCCAATGGATCAACTATTCTATTGCGAAAAGGGGTATCTAAAAAGTATGACCCTTTTCGACCTATGGTGGCTACATGGTTTTTAGGGGCTGTGAGTTTTCTGAACGCTACCCCACATCAGTGCTCAATACTACTTCCAAAAATGTGTAGGCTCTTATGTTTTAAAACATGTTGATTCTATTGTTTTGGGATTAGTGCACAAAATACGTAGGTGAAGTCTATCTTAGAAATCATAGTTACCCTATTTGCTTCTTTCGGAAAGCTATAGTACTTTTCTTAAAACCCGGCCTAAGGCTCCTTGTAAATAAATTTTTCATTACTAGTTTGAATGTTAAAACATTTTAAGTCTCTTTGGGAATACTTAGTCCCTATATACATTTGAAGAAAAGAACTTCAACTCAACTCTTTACTTAGCTTGAAAATTTTGTCTTAACACAAAGTTAAAATGTATAAATAAAACTCTTGAAAACCTTTCAGAATTTTACTTTGACTTACTTCTTAACTTTTTTTGTGACTCTCAACTTCCTTGACTTTATTCAAGGTCATGATTTGAGTTCATTAATGATTTCTAGGTGTTTAGAAATCATTTGAAGTAATTAGAATTATCGAACAATGATAATGTACCTTGGAACGACTTACGAGGGCTAAACTACAAAAATTGGGTGAAAAATGCCGATCAGAAAAAACTGGTGGTGCAATGCACCAATCTCAATTTACTGAGACTTGCTTCTGGCATACTGGTGGAATGCTGCACCAGGGCCCAGTTGGATGAAGCCACTTTGTGGTGCACTGCTAGCATGATACACTAGTCTTGCCCAGGTGCATCTACATATTTTCCAACTCTTTTACTAATCCTAAAATGCCTAAACCTCCATAGTTCAATTCCCAAACCCTTAGTTTCATCAATACTGTCAATATCAAACAGATCTAACTCAAAAACAACCTGTGAAGATACTAGAAAAACATCTATGGGTATTCAATCATTTCAACCAAAAGATATTCAATAAGATTGATAGAGAACTCATTCAAATCATGTAAACAACTCCAAAGTAACAGAACTAACGCAAGATTGGTGTGTGGATGAATTAATCCAACACAAAAATCTCACTTACCTTAATAGGGATCGCCTTGAAGAAGTCCACTAGAATCCTTGGGCGTTCTTGGCGAAATCTTAATCTTTCTAAAACCCTTCTTATTTTTTTCTTATTTTTTCTCCCAAGCCCTAAGCGTGAAAACTTTTATCATCTTAACTATAACTTGTTTTTTACCCCAGTTGAACCCTTAAAACAAATTAGGCAATAAATGGGTAAAATGACTAGTTTGCCCTTCCAAAAATCCGGATCGGGATTTCTTAATTCAACAGTCCAACTGCAGAAGGGCGTAGCTCTGGAAATTTCGCAAACTCGGCATCGTTGAAAAGATCTCTCCATGAGCTTTCCAACCATAACAAGAAATACTTCTAAATCATCCTGAGCTAGAAGTTATTGCCGTATGAAAATCACCCAAACTCATTTTTTTTTGAAAAACATAGAAAATTTTCTAGATTTTCCCTTTTATAGCCAAAAGTAATTAATTTTAATTTTTCGCTTATTCTTGGCTATTACGATTTATGAGATGTTACAGATGCAAGCCAACTAGTATAAGTATATTGATGTATGAGTATGCGAGTTTGAATGCTAACGACACTTAAGCTTGAAAAGGAGTAAGAATGAACACCTACTTTGTCTCTACTCAACTTATAAATAATTAACTCATTTCAATATAACATAATTTAAAAGCAAGTGCAATATAAAGAAAGCTATCTGAAAAACCTGTTGTAAATTATGAATGCATACAAAGATACAATTAACTTTGTATGTATGTAAAATACAAGTAAACTGATGTATATAAGAATACAATAACTTCTGTGGGAGTTTCTCTAACCGACAACCATCACTTAAGAGCTACAGATGATACAACGATCTACCTCACATTGCCAGAGCATACAATACATGGCCAAAAGTAAAAGACTTGAACTGCCTAATGGATCCTCTAGTCTAATTCGGAAAGGGTTCATCTAAAAATTATAACCCCTCTTTTACCCATTGTGTCTACATGGCTTCTGGAGGTTGTGACTTGTCTGAACTCTCCCTCGTATCGGTGCTCAATACTACTTCCAAAAAATATTGTGGCTCTTACGTTTTATAAACATACTCATTCTGTGGTTTGAGATTAGTTCTCACAAATACTTATCTCAAAGGCCATCTTCGAAATCTTAGTTTTCATGCTTGCTTCTTTTAGAAAGCTCTAGTTCTTTGATGAAAACTCGCCCTAAGGCTCCTTGGAAATCAAAGTTTCCTTAATTTTTTACATGTGAAAAACATTTTAAGTCTCTTAGGAATACTTAGTCCCCATATACCCTTGAATAAAAGAACATCAACTTAACTCATTACTTAGATTAAAACTTGAGTCTTAAAACAAAGTTAAATGTTGAACTAAGACTCTTGAAAGCCTTTAAGAACTTTACTTCTTAACTTCAGACTTGAATCTTAACTTCATTGCCTTTGATCTTAACTTTCCTTGAATTGAATTATTGATTCAAGTTTATGGTTTGTGTTCTTTAATAATTTACAGGTGTTTAGAAATCATTTGAGGTATGGTGTGGCCCAGGTATGGTTCACGAACTTCTCTCTTTGTGTTTTAATACTAATTCTCCTAAACCTCCATAGTTCAATTACCAACTTTTAGGATCGTCAATACTACCAATACCCAATCCATCTGACTTAATAATAAAATCGGAAACTACTAATCAATATCAATTGATATTTAATCAACTCAACAAAAAGGGATTTGAACAAATTTATCAAGAACTCACTTTTAATGATGTATACAACTCCAAAACATTAGAAATGAAGCAAGTTTGGAGTGCGTATGAATTAATCCAACACGAAGTATCTCACATACAATAATAGGGATCACGCCGGACGAATTCCACGACAATCTCTTTGCGCACTTAGCGAAATCTTTATCTTTCTCCCTTCTTCTTATTTTCTTCTCTTTTCTCCCAAGCCTAAGAGTGAATTGATTTTCTAAAACTGACTTAAGGCGTATTTTACCCCAATTAAATTCTTAAAATTAATTAGAAAATATTTTGGTGAAAAGACTAGTTTGCCCTTACTTAAATCCGGAATGAAATTTTCCCTTCTTCAACAACCCAACTTCCGAAAGGCGTATCTTCCTCATACCATATTGAAATCGTGCAAACTCGGTGCCGTTGGAAAGGTCTTTCAAACCATGGAAATAGCCAAATCTAACTCATCCTTATCTCGGAGTTATGACCATTTGAAAATGATAAAAACAAACATTTCTTAAATTTATGATATCTTCAAATTTTCCAAATATTTATAAAAGTGATTAATTTTGTTCCTTAGTTAATTCCTAGCTATTTAGAATTACGAGATGTTACACCATGTTTATGTCAGAAAATGGCAATCCAATAAAATACTATGCCGAAACATGGCAATCTGATCCAAAAATATGTCGGAACGTGGCAACCCGATCCAATGTTTTGCCAGAATGTGGCAATCTAGTATAAGTTACTTAAAACGAAACGTGGAAACCAATCCCAAACAAACGCCACAATCACAATCACAAGTATATCATCACGCTAATACATTTACAACATGATTTTATAGCAACATATTTCATCTATCTCATTTTCGACAAGTGTGATCAATATTTCAACATTCATACCTATACAAGTGTCACAACGAATAAATAACATGCATACACCACACCGACATAGAATCACAACTATCACCTACCTCGGAAAAAGCTTGAAACCCTAAGAAGCTTGATCCTTTCGTTTTCAATTTCTTTTCGCTTGTTCTTGGTCGAAAAAAAATACAATAACTAGGGAATGCACAAACAATCCTTGAAATTATAACAATTCTATGAACCCTAGATTAAACTCATGATCCCAACTAACAAATTAAAGATTGTTTCCCTCATAGAATCCATAACAAAACCCTTCCCAATCATTATTCATCCATTCTATTATGTTCTACGGATGGAAAATTGATTTGGGGAATGCAAATTTAAAAATATAGCCTCATGAATGGTGAAAACTGAGTATAAATCTCCTAGAGTCGTTACACAACTCTAAAGTCAAAAAGTGTCAAAAAAGGTCGTGTAGGGATTTATTAACGACATAGAGTCGTGCCTGGCGTGCCTGGCCCACCACACCGGCTCTCATCCCGCTGTAGCAACGGCACTAGAACGGCTCAAGTGCCTCCCAAAGCGGCACTTTTGAACGAGTGACCACTTCATTTTTCATCTTCGATTTTTGGTCCGTCGCACCTGCCATAGCTTACAAATTCAATTGTCGTAGCCCCTCTAGAGCGACAAAACTCCCACCAAAACAGCACAAACTGCAGCAGAGATCTTTTTAAAGGATTCCTAAATCCCTTTGATACAAAACACTATTAACTCACGACGCTCAGAAAATACCTTTTACTTTAAATTTGATTCTCGAAGATCTACTCACTAAAATTCAACTACTTAAAGTTGTATGTGTTCATCAACAAATTATCTAACTAATAATGTAGTCAAAATCATATATGGTACACCCTATTGCTACTAGATTTCTTTAGAATTTATTGACTTCGATTTCCTCAAAATCTGGACAAGGTTGGGGAAATCCAAATACTACTGAAAAGTTTTTCCAACTCCAATTTTCCCCTGTTGGCATTTCAATATTGACGGGAATATGCCATTACAGAAATCCCCAAAAGAAAACGATCAAATTTTAAATTACAATAAAAACAATGAAAAGAATATTAAAAATCTCACAAATACAAGATCATAAAATCACAAATACAAATTATCTATCAAAATAACCCAAACAAATAATGAACCGCCAAATAACTAATTCTCGCCGTTCTTTTGACGATTTGGAGTTGTTTTTCCAAAAGTTTAATTATGTTTACATAGACTGAGTTGGGGTTTAGGGTTACATTAACTAATGGACCAACTCAATTAGATAACATCCCTTATGGATAGATTAGGAAAAAGATATAATCTTTTGAAAAACTTTATCAGATATATATGTACACACATAGTTTTACATCATATGCATATTCCGAGATACATGTATCTAGAGATTTTGTAAAAATTGATAAAGTTTTTCAAAAAATATCTTTTGGACCTAATATACCCATAAAGGGTGCTAGCTTAATAAGTCGGAATAGTAGTTAATATAACCCTAAAACCTAACTCAATCTATATAAACGTCATTTCAAGAGTTGGAAAAATAACTCTAAATCGTTTCGAGACCGATGAGAGCTACTTATTTTGGGGTGCATTCTTTTCTTGAGTGTTGTTGATAAATAATTTGTATTTATTATTTCATGATCTTGAATTTTTGTATTTTTAAATATTCTTTACATTTTTTTTATTATAATTTAAAATTTGATCTTTTATTATTGGTGATTTCTTTTTTGATATTATTGATTTGAAAAAATTATTTGCCCTTCCAAATATGATCTTGATTTTAATTTTTTTGTTATCGTTCTTCCCAATAGAATTTGTCATTTTCAAAGTTTATATGATCCATGTATTTTATAAATGAACTTAGTATATATCATGTATCTTGATTAAACAGTTTATTTATTTATTAACATTCTTGTGTGATCAATTTATTTCAATATGGTTTAACATTTTTTTTTTTGCTCGTCACTTTATATTTTGAATTCATTACATGGAAAATTTCTTTTTTTAAATGGGTTTTTCTATGAAATTTTATTAATTTATGTTTGATATTTTTAACAGTTTGCAAGAAATGAATAATGGGTAAGATATCAAAAGAAAAATGAGATGTTTGTCCATAATGCACTATGGATTTAGGTATTGCCTCCTTGCAGAAAATCATGTATATATTACTCTCCACTTAAAATATTTTGAATTGTTAATTATAGTGACGTATATATAATTTTGAGCTTCCACCAAGTAAGTTTTATTGAAAAGAATAAAAATCGTATTCATAAAGTTGAATGGATAAAGTTAAATACTTCTTTTGTCTCTTTTTACAGTGGATGAGTTACTATTTTGGGAGTCGAATAATATTTTCTTTTAACTATAGTTTTCTCCCAAAAAAATCAAATATTTTACTTCATTCACTATATCGACTTGCAATATTTTTGGTGTAATCTTCCTTTTTTTATTTTTATTTTTAAAAATTAAAACGATTTGTATCTGAGCTAATTGAAACAATAATGTGAAACAAGTTATATGTCCTTGACAAGAACACTTATGTCACAACGATGGTAGAGGTGGAGATATTATTTTAAATTTAAGGATTCTAAATACTAAAAGAAAAACAAATTAGCTGATTAAGTTATGGAAACAATATTTATACACCCTATGTACTACTTTATGTTAAAGTGTTACTCTTTTTGGACTCCAACAATTTTTTATAAAAAAATGTTGATTCATTAGGTATGTTTATTTGGAGTACTTTTCGTGTAGTCTTTAAATCCATAAACATTTTATTTTTATGAATTTAAAGAATTGATATCCAAATTCATAGTTTCGAGCCTTATAATTTCACATATTATAAGTAAATTTTCAATTACATGTACAAAATTTTTAATTTAAGTTATGTTGAACCAATAAGAAGATCTATAATTCAATTCCATATATATATAAAAAGGAATGCAATAACAGTTCATTATAATGATTAATTTGAATGCCTGATCACCAAATGTAAGGGATCAGAGACATATTCTCGAGTAAAATAGGAGAATTAATTGAGCTTGGACTAATAGAAAATTCCAATAAAATTGAATGTCAAGACTCTTATTCATAGCAATATCCTCACGAGCAAATTTTTGGGGTTCGCCTTTTTTTTATTTTTCAATTAGTTCACGCTCAATAAATTATCTTCTTTTACTTTGAGAATATGACTCTGGTCCCTTACATTTGGTGATCTAGCCTAAAAACTAAGCATTTTACGAAGTTATATCAATTATTTTTCACACACATTTATGTGTACAATGAATGAAATTACAGTTCTGTCTACTTAATTGACATAAACCTAGAGTCAAAATCTTGTACTTGTAATTGAAAATTTTACTTATATGTTTTTTCTTTATCTCGAATAATGTGAAAAGGTATGGAGTACGAAGATTAGAACATCATAGTTTGACTAGGAACTTGCGCATAATTTCTTCAACTTTTTAAAATAAAAATCTATAGATAAAAGTGCTATAAGTATACATATGGAATGAATCAAAATATTTTTAAAAGATATTGTTTGATTCCTCAAATAACAACACTTTAACATGTAATAGAATGAACATAATATGAATAATTAATCCATATAACATGAACCAAATGGAAAAACATAGCCAATATCAAACGACAATGACAGATTTACATTTTGAAAAAGAGTGGTGTCTAGGTCAATTTTGAGACAACCTTAACTTGTTTTATTAAGAACATGTTATTTTTCATCAGCATAGGAATAAAAAGAACTCTAATCACTATACACATCTAGAAGAATAATCTATGGTTCCATTAGAAGTTTTTTTTTGTTCTTACAATTTAAGCCTATAGTCAACACAAGAAAGTCAAAATATGTAATTTCACTATTAATTCGAGTACAATTCTTCAAACCTTTTTTTACAAATATAATTACATGTTTTAAAATATTTTCAAGTAAGGATAAAGAATTTCAATTTTTTTGTGAAAACTTCGATCAAAGAAAAAGTTTGTTTGACTCTCTAAACAATAACACCTTAAAGTAAAATAAGACGAAGGAACTATATAACTCTCTCTATTCTACTTTATTTGATATAATTTTCGTGTCTTTTAACATAAAATTTACTTAGTATAAGTAAGAAAAGAGATAAATCACAATATATACTAATTCCAAAATATTAAAAAGACAATATAAAAAATCAAAGTTAGAGGATATAAATAATTTTTTGTGAGGTGACAATACCTCACTCCAGGGGCAGACCACACCATACAATGGGGGTGCACGTGCACCCCGTACCTTACGAAAAAAATCATATGTATATATGTATGTCTATTTTGAAAAACTGGTAGAAATTAACATATACTTAACAGTGCACCCATAAAAAATATAGAAGTGCCCTTGTGTAATTGGTAGAAGCTAGAGATACCACCCTCTCGACAAGGGTTCAAATCCCACTTAATCATATCTTTATTTTATTTGGGCTATGTTTATATTTTTTCACCCAAACTCATCAAATCGTAGGTTCGCCTCTGCCTAAATCTGTATTGCAATCTGGACAAACATTAGTTTCTCTTCTTTTACCTTCCTCATTATGCAATTCTTGAGAACTGTAAAAAAATATTAAACATAAGTTAACCAAATTACTTTTAAAATAAATTGATACACACTAATTATTTTTTCATCGAAATATGATATATAATTTATTAAGAAATAAACAGTTAAAAGAACGAAAAGAGAAAAATGTTGAACCATATTAAAAACCTCACCTCTTTTAATGATGAAATACAGAACTAATAATGCATAAAAATTTAGTAGTGTTAATGACTAGGGTAAAATGAAATAAATTGATCATTGTCGAGCTCCGTTTTTACAAAATGGGTTTTAGTCACGAACTAATTACTCTGTTGGGACTTTTATAATGCTTTGAAGAGTCACCATCTAACGAATTGATGCGCGTTAGGACACTTATCTAACCTATCTAAATCAAACTAAGGTCAACGAACTAGATATCATTGTAAGGGTTCAAATTATTTTTAGGAGAAGGTGTTAGGCATCCCTCGAGGTCCACAAATTTAGATCCGACCGTATATCATGCAACATATGTGGGTGGTTACAGGTAGATAGTATGGTCACTTCATTTAGTTATTTATTTTAAACATGTCAGCTAGGTGATGAATAATATTAAATAATTTATTGTTTTAATTAATTATGTGAGACTAGGTTATAGCATAATATAAAACATAACAAACACTAATAAAATAATAAAAGGAAAGCAAGGAGATAGAAACTACACAATAAAATAGCCCAGAGAAAAATTGTATTTTATTTAATAAACTACCCCATATAAATATAATTACAACACATAAAAAAGTAAAATGGAACGGAGGCTCACATATCAACGCTCGGCTACTGTATTGGGATAGAAAACACAGATGTTTGTCGTTTACGGCTCAAGGAAATATCATCATCTCCGTAGGGCTTAAACTACTCCTACCTCACCACCGCATTCATAACGTCCTAAAAGGTGCCTAGCTCCCCTGCTTAATATCCCAGAGGCATTGGACTACTGTTAAGGAGGTTTTAGACTTAATGAAAAAAAAACATGCTCCTAGTAGGCCCCATAGACACCAAGTCAAACAAATAGGACGATCATTTAGCTCATAAATCTCACATTGACCTCTAATTTTATTAAACATGCTTCAAACACATACAGTTGTGAAGGTCTCATGCAAGGTTTTTGTGCAAAAGAAAAACATAATAATAAACACTAAATAAAAAGTAGTAAATACTATTAAAAAGAAGAATATTACGGGGGCCAAAGATTTATTTAATTTAATTTTAATATGAAACATGACAGTTTCTTACCGACAGTGATTTATTAACTTGTTTTGAAATGGCAAAACATTATTTAAAAAACATAATTTATTTATTTACATATTTGAACAGGGCAAATGAGCTTGCAAAGAAAAATTTAGCATCTTATTTTAAGTGACAAGAATTTAAAACTAGCAGATTCACAGAAAAGGATTAATTTATTTTTCAGATTGGAGTACAGTTTATTTACCAAGCAAACTAGCATTCATGAGGGAAAGATGAGTTATTAATTTTTATCTTTTAGTTAAATTTCGTGGTATGGTGGCAGAAAAATTCACAATAGTAACTCAGATATATAACATGCTAGAAAATAATTTATTTATTTTAAGTGGCTGAAAACAATTGTAATACAGAAATAGTTACGAGTGGGCAGAAAATACGCTGAGAATTATCATAATTTTCAACATCCTGAAAATTATATAATAATACCTAAGAACATGATTCTATATGATTAAAAGTTTACACATATTTCATAATTCCTAAAGCCATGATGATTAGTCAAGTCAGTTAACATGCTAATATATATCCCAAAATATGCCCTTAAATGAGTTCCCGAAATTAATTGAAACATCCGTAAAAAGTTCTTTAAACAAACTAACACTCAGGATGATTATTAAGTGAACAAAGAGTCAAAATTTATGCAACATTAGGTCGTAGATGCATTGAATCTAATTTTATTTATAAACAAATATTTACTATATTTTTTTATTATAGGGAACTTTTATTACACCCCCTAGATATTACATAATACAAATACAAACCAATGGTTTATTTAGACGATTATTTAAGATATATTATAATATTTTTGCATTCTTCAAGTAATTTACACATAGAAAGATTTTATAGCAATCACACCTAATAAAACAAAATAAACGAGAAACAATTAGCACGTAATTTCCCCTTCCCCTTCCCCTTGAATGATCCTAACATATTTCATATATAGTAGAGATTAAGAGTTAGACACATATAACAAGAAAAATAAAGAGCAAATGAACAAAATATACAACATTAATATAAGCAATATAGCTCCGCCAGGAATTCTCTTCTAGGCGACTCTTCTACATTTTGAACTCTAAGTTCATAACATGCTAGAGGGATAGTGTAACACATAAACATAATCGAAAAATAGCCATAATATACTCAATCAACTAATATACCTGAACACACCAAAACCAATTAGAGATCCCTCTTAGAGTTCACAAGATTTTTATTTTAATTCTTTTCTTTAGAGTAGAGAGTGTTTTTGATAATTGTTAAGTGTAAGCCTCAAAGTCTTTTTCTGATGGTTAAAGGCTATCCTAATGAGAATGACGACATCTCTTTATATAGTGGAGGAGAGGGCATCTAATGTATGCAAGAAAATATTTAGGATCAATAAAATATTATTTTCCTTATGTACAAAAAAAAATTAGTAATATTATTTTAAATTATTTTTGGCTCAATCAAATATAGTTTTGTGAAAATATAGCAAGTGAGAATCGATTCAATTTTATCTAATCTAAATATGATAAATTAACATTAATAAATAAAGTAATAAATAAAATTTACCTTACCCAAGAGACACGAAATTTGTTCAGATTAGCACAATACCGTAAAAATCACCTTAGTCTCAATTAATTGATTTCAAGCAACGATATAATAATTAACTTAAAGTAAGAAAACAGAAGTCAAGTAGTATATGTTTAAACATTCTTAATATAATATATTCACAACAAGAAAAGAGAAATATGTCGAGGATCAATCTAAATTAAAGTAGGAATCCCATTATCATACAAAATTTTACCACTACTTCAAGTAAAACTACATTAATTAAAGGGATTAAATTACATTATTGGAGGTGATAAAGAATAGGGGCATCTAGCCGGAGCTGCTGTTTTCCTCGCCTAGCTGTTGTCCATCGTCGGAAAGAGAGAGAAGGGAGGATAGAGGAGAATCGGCGAGGGGAGAGACAGATTAGTCGGTGGAGAGAAAAGGTGGGAAAGAGGGAGGAGAGGAAGAGTGGAAAAATGGAATAGTCAAGGTTTGGGTCTTTTGATATCAAAAAGAAAATAATGGATGGGTGAATCTGAACCATTAATTATTAAAGAGATGAGGGGCTGAGATTCAATATCAAAATATGGATGCCCCAGATTATAAAATGAAATCTCAAAAATACATTGGATTGGATTTGAATGACCAAAATTGCAATAAAAATTATCTAGAATTGGAACGGAATAGTGAATATAATTGAAGTACAATTGGAATTGAATAGACTAGAATTGAAGAAGCTAGAATAGAATAGGCTAAGACTTAAATTATTTTGAAGAAAATTAAAAAGATGATATCCAATTAAAATACAATATATACTATAATCATATATTAATATAAAAGAGAGTCCTCGTACCACCTTGGTGGCGCCACCACAAGCAATAATTTCCTTTTAACTTTATTTATTTAAAAAACCAGGCTTCCTCTTTCATGAAAAAATGTGACTTTAATAAAGATTGCGACTTTTATCAAAAGTTATGGCTTTTATGAAAAACTGTAATCATTATGAAGACTTGTACTTTTAGGAAAAATTGCAACATTAATGAAGAGTTGTAACTTTATTAAAAGTTGAGATTTTAATGAAATGTTGTATACTTTCCGAAAGGTTGCAACTTTTCCTAATAGGTGTAACCTTTCTAATAAGACACAATAAACAATTGTTCGCACTATCTTTTTTGTAACGACCCAAGGATATACCAAAGAAGTTACACAACTTATTCGATCTTCGGAGGTCTTATACAAGCCCTTAGACATCATTCATCGCATATATATGAAAAGTAGTGTGAAATTAAAACATTTCTTAACAATAATCAAACTCTTTATTGAATATAATAAAGAACTAAGCCTCGTCAAAGCCGTCTTAGACACATATAAAGCATAGGTTCACAACCCTTACACCATTGAAACGAAAACTATAGTCTATTACAAAGTGTTCTATAATTGAAACTAAAACATAACTCATGTCCTCGAACATATAAGGACATACCAATCTTGAGAGAATTTTATATACAAAGCTTCAACATGTAAGAAAATCCTCACTTGTCATCTACACTTGCAGAAATAGAGCAACATATGGAATTAGCACATTGAATGCACTAAGTATGGTGAACATGCAAGAAAACCATGCTAAAACAGACATTTACTTTAAAACATACTTTTCATGATATTTTAATAGAAACCTCATAAAACAAATATGAGAACCATCTTCATGTCAATATTCATATATAAGACATATTCAAGTAATTCATAAAACACAACCATAATACCTTTGAATACACTTAAGCCTTTAAACCTCCAACCAAGAGTAATCCTAAGATACTATCTTAGTAAGACATGAAGAGACCACCCGTACAACCCCTTCACATCCACCTAAGTGATTCTCCAGACTTCCCAAAGTAAGATTGTTCCCTTTTAATCATTTAGGCTGTCCTCCTAGAGTTACTCTAAGACTCACCTACGTAAGACATGAAGAGACATCCCATATACTCTCTTCAAGCCTACCTAAAACATCCTCAAAGCTACCCTAGATAAGAACCTTTCTATCCAACATACATTAATTAAGTCAACATTAATCATTAAACCATTTTAGAAACAATCGAACAATTAGAAAACTTCACATAATGGTATTGGAGGGCGTAGGGAATTTATTCTAGCACCTTCAAGGCGTACTCGTTCCATGTATAGATAGCATCTTATTTTACTACCTACAAATTGTAGAACCTATCCACTACTAGAGTGTACATCACATTTGATGAAATTAGGCATTAACTGAATTAGAGCATACTAGCTTGGTATATTGTTTGTTGTCCTCTCGGTGCTTTACCTTTATTCTTATAGAGTAATTCATTTCCTAGATGTATTACACAAGGTACCAATACTATGTTCTACAAACACATAATATCTTTCATGGATAGCTCATTCTTAACCTTCCTTTCATATTTAACGTTCCATATAACACTTATATAGAAGGGCACTTCCATTAGGTCTACCAATCCTAGACTTCATTCATTAATTCATTCATGCACGTATATGACAAGGGTGCCTAAGTCTACCAAGTCAAGAGACCTCACATTCCAAAACATTAATATATCAAGTAGAAGGACCTAAGTCTACCAATCAAGACCAACATCATCATACCATCACTTAGGGGGATAATACTCATACCACACATGCACATGTACCATATAATTCTTCACATTGTTCATCTATAAAAGATATAACATGATAAAACCATAATTTCCAGTAGTGCCGACAAAGCCTTATTCATAACATATATAACTCATAAACACCGCAACCATAAGTTGACCACACAAATAAGTAAAAATTCAATATCAATTCAATATTATACAAAGGAATTAGGTCAAATCACCTCTTCCAAAGCTATCATCACCATTCTTTATCCATTCCGATCAATCTACAATTAAGGCAAGATATAAAAATTCATCTAATATCGACGATAATTTACACAAGACAAACCCAGCAATTCATCTATATCGATTATCACACAAAACTCGATATATATATCAACATATAAGGCAGTTTATGAACAATTCAAACATACATCAATACATAATTTAATAGTTGTAACACTCTGGAAGTTCCATCTCTTAGACTACAGCTTAGCCTATTGAAAAATGGTTAAATGATGTTTTCAGACCTATATTAATGTAATTAACTCAATTATAAAAGGTTGGAGGCAAAACGACAAAGAAAGACCTTGACGTCCGGAATGTAGCTAATTTGAAGTAGTAGACGTCTCTATGTTTGGTGAAGGGTTAAAGTGTCAAATGAAATCCAAAGCTTGTAAAAAGAATTTAAATAGGTAGTATGTATTACAAATGGTCCAAACGTCCGGTAACGACTTTCCAAAGAACGCCCGAAGGGTTCTTGAGGATGAACGGAACATAAGCGAGCAAGCTGCCAAAGAAGCCTGCATGCAGCCAACACGTGGTGGACCAAAAGTTTCCTCGCAACGTGACACTCCACGAGGATCTCTGTATTAACTCTGATTTTAAAAAATAAATATCAAATTTACCCTGCGATGCACAAAAACATTCCAGATTCTGCTGCGTCGTTTAAAAGTCAATTAACTTCACAAAAGGACCAATTTAAGTGAGTGATGTTTTGGTTAATAAAGGGGACGAGTATATAATGGTTTTAGGTCATTTTTAGACCACATTCACGCAATCCAAATCAGAAATTTCAAATCTCTCTCAATTTTCTTTAAAACTCTCTCTTTCCAAACACCATTGAAGAACAAGAAAATTCGTGGAATCTTCGTCAATAAATTATGGGCTCTTCACTTGTGGGATTCTTTTACCCAAGAGGTCCTTTAGAAGATGATTTTCAAAAATTCAACTCCTAGGGTTTTTACTCTACAAAACGGGTTTTCTTCCTAACTCAAGATTTATGACTAATGATGGAAAATAATGATCTTCTATGGTTAATTAAGTATTTATTGTTAGTGAATTGGTCTGTAATGTTTAATTTTCGTGTGAAGCATGTTCCTTCTCAAAATAATGGCTTTGATTGGGTTATATCCATCATTTGATAACATGTAAACGTTGGGATTGAAACTATAACTTCAATGAACTCTTTAATGACCCTTTCCCTTATCCATAACTTCAAATTGGTCTTGTATATGACTTGAAGGGTTGATATTCGTTATGTTATTGAGTATTTCACTGTGATGTTGGATGGCTATTGTAAATTGAACGTAAGTTCTTGATGAAGGTTCTTGGAAGCAATATGTAAGTCTTCTAAAGTCGTGAGTACTCTATTATGTTTATTATAGCCTATAAATGATGTTTCTATGCAATTGAAGTATGTATGATGTTGCTATGTATATATGTTGGGCTATGAATATGTAAAATGTGAGATCATGGTAAGGATATGATAATGCATGTTGATGATGTTTATCTTGTATGCCTTACAGACTATGATTATGATATATTAATCTCACAAGTGAAGGGTTGTGATGAAAGGAAATTCTCATCCTAATCCTAAAGAGCTTATGATCATGTTTATACAAGGAGTTAAGATCCTATGACTTATGATAATTTATGAATAAATGATAACTGAAAGGTTGTTCAACTAGAGACTTTAGCTTAGCATCGAGTGAACCAGATATGAGAGGTGACCCTTCCATAGTTTGAAGGTAGGTTCACAATGACTCTCATAAGATACTTGCTGCCATGTAATATGGAACTATGGATCTCTAATATATTTCGTATTTCTTGAACTATATTTCCACCATAGGAATACTAGCTAGTAGATCCAGCGAGAATACAATCACTACACCATTTTCGGCCTACAGCAACACCACGTAAGTGTAGCCTAAACTAGCAAATAGTGTGGCCTTTGATAAAAGGCTACACTTTTGGACATTCAGCAACACTTTTTAGGGGCTGCCCAAAAGAAGCTTAACCTTTGACATTAGGCAACACTTTTTAAATGTTGCCATCTTTGGCTACACTTATAAAGCGTAGAAAAATAGGTATAAGGGCACGCTTTGAAGACGTGCATTAGTAACACCTATTTTTTGTTAGACTACACTTAAAAGCGTTGCCTTTTCAGATTTATTGGTCACACTTAAAAAGTGTTGCCTTTTATTGGTCATCTATTGCAACACTTTCAAAGTGTAACTTTTTATCTACCTAGAGCAACACTTACAAAGTGTAACTTCAACATTTATAAGCCTACATGTAGCACAAATATATATAATATATTTACATACATACAAGTGACCTAAAACACAAAATGAACTAATTAATCATTAAATTGAAGCTATATATTTCAAATAAACTTCGAGAAATATTTCATGTACAACCAAAAGATAGTATGTGTTGTGTACATACCCATACTTATACATCAATATTCTAAATGTGTACACAATAAATCAAATATGTATTTAAACTTTTACAATAGTTCAAAAACTCTTCATCATCCACTTCAAATTTGATCACCTCCATTTCCCTACACAAATAAGATATTGGCAGTTATATAGAAGAGGTAAGAAGTTCAGATTGCAACAATATAGAGAGGCAAGAAATCCAGCAGTTACAGAAAATTAGATTGCATCTTTTGATGTTCAAAGTAGATGCCTACTTGTCTTTTGATGTTCAAAGTAGATGATCTTCCCTTAGGTGTCTAGAATTCCAAATGAGTTCAACAACAATGAATAATTGCATTATGGTTCAAACTTCATAAGAAACAATATAAAATATTTGGTGTTATACAATAACCATGATGCACGCAAACTAACACGAACACTAAAGAAAAAAGGAATTAATGAGGAGACACAAACAATTAGATTCTCCTAATAATTATTTGTTTATTTGTTTGTAGTTATGGAAGCATGCCTTCTACTAGGATGTCAAAAGTTATGTTATAACATGGATATTCTATATAATAAGAAAGAAAATAGAGAGACAAGTCCAGATTGTAGATTACAGCAGCAGCAAAAATTAAAGAAAATTAGATTAGTTTCCTTGTGTAGTTAATATGTTCCACACGATCAAACAAGGAAACTAAATCTGACATAGCAAAACTACACTTCAACCATACCAAACAAGCAAGATGAATAGTGGTGAAGAGAAACAAAACCTTAGTTCAATTCAAACCAAAGCCACTAACAATAAATTACCAATGATGAAATAGCAAAAACAATATATAAGTAAATAAGCAAGATCAAAGATCTGTTATACATACCCTGTGCAAATACGTTTCTGAGTTCTTAGGAAAATCAGAATTGATAACAACGTTAACTGCTTGAATATCAATTCCTCTAGTAAACAGATCTGTTCCATCAAGAAAGAACACAAAATTAACAAATTTAACAATTAATCAATTTGAAATTTCAGCTGTAACGGAAAGCGTGACGGACCGTCGTAGCCATGACGGTCCGTCTTGCATGTTCGTCATGAAGATCAGAGAAGTAGCAGAAGAAACATGCAAGTATGGGACGACAGAGTCCAGGACGGCCCGTCATAACCACGACGGATGACTACGACGGCCCGTCATGACCACGACGGCCCGTCATGACCACGACCCATCATGATCACGAGGGCCTCTCATGACTATGACGGCCCGTCGCGAGCTCCACGACGGCCCGTCGCGAGGTCCACGGCGGCCCGTCGCGACCACGACGTCCCGTCGCGAGGTCCGTCGACCCAGCTGCATTTTGACAGATTTCCAGCAAATAGAGTTACTATCTATACTTATAGCCAAAACGACTGAATTAGCTGAAGTACAAGTTTATGAATCAAAAACGTTATCACATATGACCAAAGTTTTAGTAGTTTATGTACAATTTTTCCAAAGCACTAACAATTGTAGAGCCAAAAGTACTACAAAGAAAGCACAATGAACAACCTCTACGCATGCCTATGGATGCAGAACTAGTAAATCACCAATCTATTGTCCATTAGCACTAAACCAAACCACTAAAAAACAAACATACACGGAAAAACCAGTTAGTACGAAATTGCCTTCATAATGCGCCTAAAAACATTTTCCCATATCACTAACCTATTGTAGGTCACCAAACAAGCACAATGTAGCATGATCAAAGCTGAAGAATGCAACAAAAAACATACAAAACAAACCTGTGCTGCTTCATTTTCAGAATCGCGAGATCCGAGACACGCGGACTGAAAAACTTTACTCCGAGTAGATCGAGATCTCCGAATGACCACCGATGATGAAGATGAATCCACCGGAGATGACAGGTTCTTCAGCTTAAAATGGAAGCTTCAGCTGAAGTTTTAGGAAATGTGGCCTTTTTTTATTTCTTTAATGTTTTATTCTTTTTAATTTTTCTTTAATGTTTTATTTTTTTGGCCAAATAAAAATGGGAGGGAGATGAAATTTTAATGTTAAAATGTTGGAGGGAATATAAAATTTTGGTGAAAACACTAAGGCCACATTTTTAATGTGTTGTATTTTCAATTATAAAAATAACACACTTTAAAAGTGTGGCCATTCATGTAAATAGTTGTTGCCAACTATAACAACACTTATAAAGTGTTGTTTATCCCATTGAAGAGTACACTTTAGAAGTGTTGCTAAAATTAATGTAGCTAAAAGTCAAAATTATTGGCTACACTTTAAAAGTGTTCCCAAAAGTATTTTAGGCAACACTTTATAAGCGTTGTCAAGATTTAGTGTTGCCGTAGACCTAAAATGGTGTAGTGTATGTTCATGTTTTGGTTCTATTTTGGCCGGTAGACCATCTTCTTTTGGTTTGGGGTTTCATGAAACCGGATTTCATGTTTAGCTCACATGGTCTAGTGTCGGTTATGACGATTGTTTCCTCAAGTAAAATGAAAAGAAAATAAATAGACATTGACTAGGGTATCTTGAGGATCGTACATAGTATAGGTAGGGGTATGGGACTCTACCTGGACATCACACAAGTTGACTCTAAGCGAAGTCTAAGGAGATTGTTCTTATATAATATGATAACATGAAATGTATAATTCTTATGATATATGATGTTGGTTATGTTGATGAACATTTTATTGGTATATATTACTATATGTGGTGATGACTACATATGATATAAGTTGGATGAAGAAAATCTTTAATATGGTCTCCTATCTTGTTTACTTGATTATGTGGGGTTATGGGGCTTCACATGCTTATTTCACGTGAAGGCTTGAGATGGGATCATTGGTAAGTGTCTTGTAAGTTATTTTATATGATCTAATGAACATGAAATGTTAATATCACTATGATCATGTCTTTGGTTATGACCATGCTTTATGTTGTTGTGATCCTTATTTTGTATATGCTCTCTTGTATGTGCATTAAAGGCTTTCAAATGACTTAGAATGTTTTCTAAAGAAATAGACCTTTTCATGCATGTCCTTACATGTTTATGTGCATATACCCATACTTAGTACATGTGGCGTAGTAACCCCTTACTTTAATATTTACAATTGTAGGGTCCGACAGGTGAATATTAAGAAGGTCGATGAAGAAGCTTGAAACTCGTTCTCCAGGTGTTAGTAGGTTCTCATGTTCATTGATACTATCCTTTTGTTATTCTAGCTTATGAAGACTTTAGTAGTTTTAGGAATAATATTTATTCCGTTTTATAATATTTATTCCGTTTTATGTTCTTTGGATTTCATTGTAGTAAGGCCTATATGGCATATTGACATTTTATTGGATAAGTCCAACTCATACTCATTAGATGGTTTTTATGTGAGACAAGTTTTAGAATATTGTATTTATGATATCATGTTGTTAAAAGAGAAGCCTAAGTAGGCTTCTATGTAAGAGGTCTATGTATACCTCAATAGATGTTAAGCATGAAGTCAAGGTAAATTTCACATAGTATACAATATGTTTTTAAATTTTTCTGCATTTTTAACTGATGACATGTCATGACGAATGCTAAGGGCTTGTCTGAGTCCTCTATGAGGACGACGACGTCTGTCACATCTTGGGGGTGCTCTCCGGATGTGAAGATAGCCCAAAAAATGTACACTTGAATTCAATAACATTAATACATAATAAATTCACCCAATTAAGAGCAAAAATTTGGAATTCAAGGAATACATGGGTTCATGGGATCTTAAACTACCAATTAACATCAATTACTTTATAGAATATTGACTTAAACCTTCTCATGCAAGAACCAATGCGTAGAAATCATATTAGGATTTCTATGTATTTAAACATGTTTGAAAAGCTTTTGGAATTGGATCCTTGAATGAAAGGAGAATCAGGGATGAAATAATTATATCTTAATTGAAGAAATCCAATGAAAATGATGGAGAAATAAATGAAGAAATCCAATCCTAGCTTCATGATGCACTGTGGTATAACAGTACTTTCAATGCATTTTACTTAAGAGTTGTGTGTGTCTAAAGCCTTTTTGTAGTAGCTTTGACAAGTTTTTGGGTTTTGCAGGAAAGATGTTCAGACTGAAAACACAAAAGACAGCTGAAAAAAAGTGTAGAAGATGACCTACAAAGGCCATCGACAACCCGTTGTTCAATCGACAGGTTGTAGGTGGTGACCGTCGATGTGCAATTCAGGCTAAGGGAGAAGAGAAGGGAAATCTGACTAAGTGTTGGACCACAAAAATAAAAATGATGGTCCATAGATTGATCGACTGACCGCTCTGGTGAACCGTCAATTGATTCAGAAAAGGTTACAGTACCTGATTTTTCAAGAATCTAAGTGTGTCGACATACCGGTAGATGAGTCGATGGACCATACTGCAGATTCGTCGTTTGATTCAGAGAAGGTGCTCGCTGGTGCAGAAAAATAAATCTAATTCTAAACTGACAGAGGAAGTCCACGCACCGTCGTCATCAATTGAAGCTACGTCAACTTAACAAACTTTCCTTATTTTAATTCTTTTTTCTATATGACTATCTTTAATATAAATATAGGATTAAAACCTTTTTTTGGGTTATAAACTCTTGGTATTGTTCTATTTTGTGTTGGATATTATTCAATGCAAACTTGTAGCAATTAATTAATTTTCGGTTTTCTTTTGAAGAACTTTTGTGCAATTTCAAGTTGAATTTCAGGGTTTCTTCTTATTGTTAAGTAAGTTCATGAATTCTTTCTTAAAAACCATAAATTGTTATCTTGATTGCATGGTTACTAAATCCACAACAAGGGTTGTAGGAACCATGGGTGATTAACAAAGTAAACCTACCAAATAAGCAATTCTTAAATAGGTTCTTACATGTATTGATAATTCTTACGTTAGAAGTGTTTTTAACGAGTACACACGTTAGAAATCGCCTTGTTGCTACTTGCCGGACCAAGGAGGTACTAAATAAGAAAAGAATTATCAACATATATTTAGTGGGATACTATATAATAGGCTAGTGTCGATTGGTGCGGAGTAATAAGTAAGCCATACATCGATTGTGATGTCTAATATGAGGTAAATATAAGGGTTAGTATCTTATACGCACATAGTCAGACAAATGTATGGGGTGAAATTCTCTAGATGGCGGACCAATGATTTAGAGATACATAACTTTTCGCTTTACATGCAAAACACTATGAAAGAATTGCTATTGCTAGGAATACAGCGTTATGAACCTATGGGGAACACATATACCCTAGTTATTCTCACAAATTGATAAAAACTCAATATTTATTTTTCATTACTTTGTAACATAGAATTGTTTAAAAAACTTGTTTCATAATCCCCCCCGCTTTAATTACTTGTTTTGAGAAAGACATTGTCTACGTAGACATAATTGTGAATTGAAGTTAAGTCTAAATTATTTTCCTCGTGGGATCAACCCCAACCTACTATTTTGGTTATCTACTTGATTACAACCGCTTATACTTGTTTAGGAAGGTGTAATTAGAGCTATATAATTTTGGCGCCGTTTCAAAGGATCTTGACTTTTAAATTAAACTTTAATTACATTATTGATATTCAGTCAACGTTTTCCAGATTTTACTTTTTTTTTATTTTGGTTTCTTTCAAGTCTAGCTCTACTATATTCCAAGTACACGGGGCCATGGAGAACCACTCACTCCATTCGATCCAGAACATAACCACACGTTAAGAAGGATGGAAAATCAATCGATCCCATTAAATCAGGGTGATGGAGCAGACCAGCAGCCTCCGTTAGAAGTTGAGAAACACAATCACGCACGAGTTGAGAACCAACTAAGAGAGGTTGTTAGAATGGAACCTCCAGCATCCCCACGAATTCAGGATTACTATAAGGACGACGTGAACATTGTAGATTCAAATGGACCTCTTGTACCACTGCCTCTATCACTTGGGCATACATTCTTAATGACGAGTAGCTTGATGCCGATGCTCACCCTGAGGGGTTTATTCTCAGGACTGCCATCGGAGGATCCACATGCCCATATAGCTAAACTGAGGTTTGTATGAAAAATTTGTGTGATTAAACTAGACTTGAATATGTATGTGATTGGGTTGTGAGTATTTCTTCTATCCTTGACTGTAGATTCCATCAAATGGTTAATTGAGCTACCATACAACTCAATATACAGTAGGGATAAGATAAGAGATGTGTTCCTAGCAAGGTATTACCTAGTGTCTAAGAAGCTCAGCCACAAGGATAAGGTGAACAACTTTGTGGCATTACCTGGAGAATCTATGAGTAGCTATTGGGAAAGGTTTACTGCGTTTGTGAGAGGCGTCCCAAAAAACCATATTGATGATGAGTTGCTAAATGAGTACTTCTACAAAGGTCAAGATGATAATAACAAGGTAGTGCTCGATACTCTTGCAGAAAAGTTGGAGAAGATTTCTTGCAAAAATAAGGCTGGAAGCACTAGAAAGACGGACACTGGGAGAAACACTTTTACAATTCAATCTACAAAAAACCTAGCAGCAGATGAAATTCGTGAATAGATGGCGCATATGAGAACTGACCAAGGGTAAATGAGTACTTCTACAAAGGTCAAGACTATAATAACAAGGCAGAGCTCGATACTCTTGCAGAAAAGTTGGAGAAGATTTCTTGCAAAAACAAGGCTGGAAGCACTAGAAAGACGGACACTGGAGAAACACTTTTGCAATTAAATCTACAAACAACCTAGCTGCAGATGAAATTCGTGAATAGATGGCGCATATGACAAACGGTTTTTACACATCTGAGCGGAGGGGGAAAAAAGGTAAATGCGGTGAATTATTTAACTAAACCACCACCATCAGCAGATGAGTATTATTATAAAAAGGATGCTTATAAAGTGAATGATCAGACGGGGGTTTCCGACTAAATACCCAAGGCTTCAATCAGGAAAATTTGCGCCAAGGTCAAGGAAATCAAGGTCGGAACTATGGTAACTACAATCGTGAGGATCAATCTATCCCATATGAGACTACAACCGGGAAAACAACTTCAAACGGGGTAACTATGGTAATAGATATGAACGGAGTGGGCCCTATGTTCCCCCTCAAATTTTGGAAGTCGCTCCTAGGGACGGTGGAGGTAGCATTACATGACTTGAAGATATGGTGCAGACGATGATGAAGAGGTTTGATGCTAGTTATGAGAATGTGAAGGAGATGAGAGGTGACTTATCTAACATTGGGCAAAAGGTGGATGCACATGCGGTTTCAATTAAGCACTATGAGTTACAGATGGTGCAGTTGTCTACTACTATGAACCCTCTCAAACCAGGAACTCTTCCTAGCAACACTATCCAAAATCCTAAAATTGATGGGCATTGCATGACAGTCACTATTCGAGGGGGGTA
Source organism: Solanum pennellii (assembly GCF_001406875.1). Lineage (NCBI taxonomy): Eukaryota > Viridiplantae > Streptophyta > Magnoliopsida > Solanales > Solanaceae > Solanum > Solanum pennellii. The sequence goes on along the minus strand of NC_028637.1, from coordinate 39,358,613 downwards.
AGCAGACCATTGATACACCTATGCCGTTTGTAGTAGAAGATGATATGAGAAAAGACGAAGAGGTAGTAGAAGCAATTGAAGAATCGGTGGGAAAATGGTAAAAGAGGCAGAGGTATCTTAGAGTGTGATCCCATTGCTATACCTCTACCAATATTCCGTTAGAGATTAGTGAAGAAGATTGTGGATTGTAAATACCAGGATTTATCACTATGTTGAAATAGTTTTTTATCATTGTACGTTTGATGGAAGCTTTTGAACAAATGCATCCACTACGTTAAGTTTATCAAGGATATGGTGATAAAGAAGATATCGGTGAGTTTTGAGGATGTTGACAGAATGCAACATTGTACTGCTAATGCTTCAAGATCTATTGTGCAGAAGAAGGATGATCCTGGCATTTTCACCATTCCATGTACAATTGGGTTGCTACACTTTGCTAAAGCACTATGTGATCTTGGCAAAAACATAAATCTCATGTCTATTTTTATTTTATAAGAGGTTAGGCTTGGATGACTGTATGGAGAAATTGTATGGACTATCGGAAATTTAATCCTTGGAATGAAAAGGAAAATTTCCCCATGTCCTATATGGATCATATTTTAGACAGACTCGTAGGCAGAGGGTGGTATTCGTTTTTTAATGGCTATTCGGGCTATAATAAAATCTTTATTGCCCCTGAGGATCAAGAAAAAACCATTTTCACTTCCCCATATGGGACATATTCCTTCAAAAAGATGTTGTTTTGGTTATGTAATGCACCGGCCACCTTTGAGCGTTGTATGATGTCAATATTCTTTGATATGGTGGAGGAAACTATTGAGGTGTTCATAGATGGCTTTTCAGTGGTTGGCGACTCCTTTGATCGGTGTTTGAGCAATCTAGTTGAGTTGCTCAAGAGATGTGAAGATAGTTATCTGATGCTAAATAATGAAAAATGCTACTTTATGGTGAAGTAAGGTATAGTGGTTGTCAATCGCATATCGGAGAAAGGGATAGAGGATGATCGAGCTAATCTGTATGTGATAGAGAGGATTCCTCCACCCATCCTTGTAAAAGGTGTAAGAAGTTTTCTTGGACACACGGGCTCTTACCGGAGGTTTAAGGATTTCTCAAAAACTGCACACCTTTTGTTCAAACTACTCGAGAAGGAATGTAAGTTCTATTTCGATGAATCCTGTCTGAAAGCATTTAGAGATTTGAAGGAGATGTTGGTGTCCGCACCTATTTTATTTCACCGGATTGGAGTGAACCATTTGAGGTAATGTATGATGCAAGTGGAGTTGCACTTAGTTTGGTATTGGGACAAACAATGGATAAAATCCTTCACCTAATTTACTATGCCTATAAAGCCCTAAATGAAGCTCAAAAGAACTACACAGTAAGTGAACAGGAGCTTCTTGTAGTGGTGTTTGCATTCGAAAAATTTCGCTCCTATTATCTTGGCATGAAGGTTACAGTGCATACATACCACTCCACTTTGAGTTACTTGATGGAAAAGAAGGATGCGAATCAAAGGTTGATTAGGTGGGTATTGTTACATCAAGAGTTCAATTTCAAGGTGAAAGATAGAAAGGGGACTGAGAATCAAGTGGCAGACCATTTGTCAAGATTGGAGGATGAAGCTATGCGGTAATTAGGAGAAAAGGATGAAATTGATGATGCATTCCAAGATGAATATGTATTGGCAGCCTCTAGGATCTGATCCCATGGTTAGAGGACTTAATGAACTATCTGGCGAGTGACTTTGTTCCATCCGACTTGACTTTCCATCAGAAGAAGAAGTTCACGCATGATGTGAAAAATTTCTTTTGCGATAAGCTCTAATTATACCGGAGTTTTGCTGACGGGATTATTTGTTGTTGTGTACCAAAGGTTGATATGTTGAGTATTTTAGAGGCACGTCACTCCTCGCCTCTGGGTGGGCAACATAGTGGTATCGGGACTGCGCATAGGTTCTTGCAGTGAGAGTACTATTGGGCAACTATTTAGCAAGATGCTCATGAGTTAGTCAAATCATGTGATCGGTGCCAACGAGATGGAGGAATTTCAAAGAGGTAAGAAATACCCTTAAATCCTATTCTGGTTTGATATACGGGGCATCGATTTTATGGGCCCGTTTGTGAGTTCTCATGGGATGAAGTATATACTTGTAGCGCTCGAATATGTGTCCAAATGGGTGGAAGCAATTGCATTTCCTAACAATAAAGGGAAGAGTGTCACCACTTTCTTGAAAAAGAATATATTATATAAATTTGGCACACCTAGGTCCATTATTAGTTATTATGGGTCTCACTTTTGTAATAAATTGTTCAAAGGGATATTGGAGAAATATGGTGTTTGCCATAATGTGGCTACTCCTTACCATCCACAGACTGGCGGGCAATTTAAGGTGTCCAATCATGAGATCAAGCAAATCTGGGGAAAACAATGAATGCTAATACAAAGGATTGGTCAAGGAGGCTTGATGATGCTCTTTGGGCTTATTGAACTGCATACAAGACTCCCATAGGTATGTCTCCATACCAAAGTGTATATGTGAAGGCTTGTCACTTGCAGGTCGAGTTAGAGCACAAGGTAATGTGGGCAATGAAAAAAATGAAGATGGATTGGACCAAAGCAGAAAAACAAAGACTAAATAGGTTGAATGAGCTTGATAAGTTTCACCTCAAGGCCTATGAAAGTTCAACCATCTACAAAGAGAAGATGAATAAGTATAAGGACAGATGAATTAAAATGTGATAGTTTGCGATTGGTGATTTGGTGCTACTCTTCACTTTAGGCTACACTTTTCCAGGCAAACTCAAGTCCATATGGACAGCGCCATTCCTCATCACTAAAGTGTAGCGGCTGAGTTAGAGAATAAGGAGGGCGCAAAGTTCATATCTACCTGGGGCATGCGGAGAGTGTCGTGCAGCGACATTAAATCAAGCGCTTCTTGGGAGGCAACCCAAGGTGTATTCTCTAGCCAATGATAGGCTTTGTTTTCCTTGTAAGAATAGTCGTATTTTGTTTCGTTTTGTTTTCAGTCATATTTCATTTTTGCTTGTGTACTACTGTTGGCTACGGAAAATGTGTAGAAAAATACAAAAATAATGGCCTAATAGGTGTTACACGTGCAATGACCAAAGCAAAAATCTACAAAAGATGGGCTGGTGCAGAGGTCTACAGACCCCATCGACGGGTTGTCGTTCAATAGAAAGACCAGCGACGATGTCCGTAGATCCCATGTATGTTTGTCTAATTTTCTAAGTGTAGAAGTAATCAATGATCCAAGTCGATGGATCATCGATGGGGTATCGTAAGTCCAAATCTGCTAGTGACCCGACCCGTTAATATTAAAAGATATAACCATTCAAATTCATTCCCTCTTCAATTTTTTTTAAAATTTCCTTCAACAACCGTTTCATTTATTTATTTATTTCCTATATCATTCATAATCTACCTTTTTAATCCTCACATCACTCCGAATAAGAATCCTTACATCCAGTCTTTTTAAGATTATTTGTTTTTCATTTTACTTCGATCGGAGATCGAGCTCGGACGCGTAGGCTACTGCTTGAATGTTCATCTCACAACCATACCACTCCCAACTAAAGGTATTTGTGTTTTACTTAACTATGAGTTCTCGTTTATAATTTTTTAGAGAAATCCGGAAGTGGGTCTTGACATTGGGACTAAATTAACTGAAATTGCATGCTAAAACTTATGTAGTGGTATCCCTTGGAGTGATAGAATGTGGTCGTGTAGTCTATTAAGTCTATCTAACTAATAAGTGTCTCTGATAGTATGATTTCCAACTTAAGGTTTTTACTGTGACTGAATTGGAATAAAAATTGTATGAAATGAAAACCCTAGGAATGACGAACTAGTCTTGAGTATGTTAAAATTACATGTCTAAACTTGATTGTGTAAACAGTTGTCTGAAAATAGTACATTGGAAAAAAATTTCTTAAAATATGTCTCAGGCCAACAGTAAGAAACCCCATATGTAGACCGTTGATTGATTGACGGGCCGTCAATGAGGTCCTTCGACTGCATCAACTTAAGAAAGTCTATGACTTAAACTATGGAAGTGGACTAAGGTCCATCGCTTGATTGAAGGACAATTCTGCACGTCCGTCGTTTCTATCAATGAACATTTTTTCACTAACTTCTAAAATATATCTAAGTGTTAGACGACGAAAGTGGACTACAGTTCATTGATTAAATGACGGACTATTCTGCACGTCCATCGTTTCTAACTTAGAAGTTTGTTTTTTTCTCTAATTGAATAATTATAAGTGTCAAAAAATGGACCCTATCGATGGATCGTCATTTGCTCGACAAACCGTCGATAGTGCCCATCAATTTGAATTTGCAAAACAGAACTGTGTTGTGTATTATTCAAATCTTCTTCACCGGGGAGTTTAGAGTGTGTAATAATGAAGAGTTGAGACTAACAATTAATCTACAACTACCAATGGCTCTCAAGAAGGATATCTTCTACGCACCAAGGGGCAAATACAAGTTGGTTACCCCATCTCTTCGGATGATCGTAGAGTCAGACAAGGACAAAGACCCGATCTACGTTCCTCTGGGTGCCTCAACCCCAACTATCGCTACCCAAGTCACAAGGGGTACCCTCGGAAGTTATTTCCCAGCATAGTCACTGCCTCCCAGTCTAATGAGGAGTGCACACTGTCCAGTTCATCGTCCGATGATACCTCTAGTTTTGAAGGAGGCTCAGCATCAGAGTTCGAATCTGCTTCCGCCTCAAGCTCGGACCAATCCTCTTGTTTAAATGCAGCCGGTGCCTCTAGTTCCACCTTTCATAGAGCCACTAGGTCGGAGGGACACAATAACCAAGCCTCGTCTGATAAGGCTACTAGCTCAGACTCTGTACCTACACCCCGAGAAGATGAATCTGCCATGTTGTTGAGGAACCAAATCGGTGGTGCATCGAGGTTTTGCACCAGGTGTACAGGGATGCAAAAATGTTGAATTAAAAAGGGGTTATTACCCGGTTGGTGACAGTGGAGCGTCAAGTTCTCACGGGAAATTTGCACACAGTCCCGCAAGGTGCAGAAACTATTTAACCTGCACAAGTTTGACTAGATGGCTCTGAGTCTGGGAACCTATAGTGAGGAGATAGTCAGGGAGTTCTACGCCTCTTATGTAGCTATCTCCGAGGTTCCATAAACATGTTAGAGAAACCTACCAAACTAGACCTGTTACATCTGTATCTTCCGGGGCTGCCGGGTTGATATCTCCAAGGTCACAATCCGTCGGTTCCTATACGGTACCACAACTGAAACACAATAGGCTCCAACTACTCCAGAATTTGACTACATTTGGGAGACTATGAAGAGTGGAACATTTCGGAGGACCGCAAAACAGTGAGAGATAGTTAATAAATGGTTGGTGTAATATCTGCAGACCAATGGTGAGAGGGTAGAATGGGAGTTAGATCCCCAATGGTTAATCAAAAAGGTGACCCTCACCTTTGTGGCCAAGTACTTTTTGTTGCTGGTTTGACATCGACTATCGCCCACAAATGCTAATAATGTCCTTACATGAGATAAAGCGTTGTTGGTTGTAGCCATGGTAGAGATATTAAAGATACACTCCGCTCAGGTGCTTATAATGATGATCCATGAAAGGGATTTCAAGACCTTTACTACTTACCCCTTTGTTTGTCTTATCTTCCAATTTTGCAGGGAAGACGGAGTGTCGATTTGGCACTTCGACACACTCCATAGCTCGGCGCGGATAGTCAATATAGACCTCATTGAGATTCCTCCTTTGATCGAGAATCTGGCGGACACTGTGGAGTCAGCCCATGGGGCTGGCCCTTCAACAAAGAGCCTAGTGACACCACCATGGCTGATTCCACCTATGCTTCCAGTCAGGCCCCCAGCTGATCCCGTATCACTCCCCCATCTGCAACACCGGTTACTTTAGCACAAGTCCAGAAGTTAGAGGCCCCGATGGCCACCCTCCTCCGGTACATGCAACCTTGGATGCATAAATCCATCAGTTAGGCTGAGCACCGAATAGAAAAGAGGGTAGCCCAACAGACCGAGCAGAAAATTAAGGGCGGTTCACTAATGCCTCGATGCCTTCGAGTTGCGTGTGCTAGCACGACAAGCCCATGTCATTTACCTCACTACTATTCGGGCTGCGGTTGCTAGTTTGCGAGCTAATGTGGATGCCATCTTGGAGATAATGAGGACTGATTCGGAGAGTGAACCCATCGATCTAGCAAAGGACACAGTTCGAGCGCCTTGTTGAAGCCATCTGTTGATCCATCGTCTGAGCCACGTCTTTGTCTCAGGAGGCACTGCTCCAGCCGCACTATTGAGGCCGGTGATGAGGCCCCTGTGTAGAAGAGATAGAGGACGAACTTGGAGTTGGCTAGGAGGTCCTCTCTGATGGAAGAGGAGGTTCGCCAGATACGGGAACGTGAGATGGCTGTTGGGGCATCCATTTCTATTGCGGTGAGAGGATCACCACTGATGGTGCAGAGACTGATGTGAGCACCACTAATGGTGACCCAAGTGCTGATCTTGTGGGTTTCGGGAAACCAGACCCAACAACATGTTAATAGTTCGTCAGCGCTATGAGCCTCAAGTTTGCTTCACCTACCACACTGTACTTATGATTTTTTTATACATTGGGGACAAGCACATGTTCTTTTTGTTGGATGGGGTATATGAAAAGTGAGTTATAGGGTGAAGTCTGAGTATCCCAACTCTCAATCCTCTCTTTGGGTTTCTTGCTTGTGTCCTTTTTCCCCAAGAGACTGTTCAATTTTCTGTTTAACCGGCATATCATAATATGTACAAAGTAGAAAAGCATGAAAAGTGAAGCATGATGGCTGATAAAATGATACCCTTTCTTGGATAGTGCTTGTATGTATAGGTGAAAACAAGTTGAATGTGTTTGCTCTAAGCATGACATAGATAGACACCCAGTTCATGACCTTCACCTAACACCTAAACGGGGAAAGCTGATAATCAGATAGCGTAATGAGGTGCCAAGAGTGTGTGAGGATAATTGAGTGTTCAGCAGTTGGTACCTAGCTAGAACTTGCATGGTTAGTCCTGCATAGGGAATCTACGTTAGAAGCTAGGAACAAATCATAGGCCCTTGTTCGGATTAGCCAACATCTAGGCTAAAAGAAGTTGACCAAATGAATGAATTCACCCTTTTTAACGAAATATGTTGAGCCTCTAATAGACAAAAAAAATCAATTGACTCACCATCCCAGGGTCTAATGTTTTGCCCCCAATCCCTCCTTTGACATGTGCACCTCGACTTACGCCAAATAAATCCTAAGTTGAGGGTGGCTAATGCAATAAATAACCTCATCTTGGCCCTGACCCAACTTCGGCTATTGTGCACCTAAACTCATGGAAAAGCCATGAAATGAGGGTGGCTATTATGAATGAGAACCCATAATTGGATATGAAAAGAGTTGGATGTTGAAAAAAAAGAGAAAGTGAGCAAAAGATTTGGCATTGGTGAAATTAGCAATTGATTTAAAAGAAAAATAAAAGAGAGAAAAGAGTTTGAAGAGAAAAAGATGCAAAAGAAGTAAGAGTCACATCCAAAAGAGGGGAGCAAGGAAAAGATGAACAGAGAAGAAAAATAGGGTGTCAAATGCAATGCAAAGAGGTACAAAGCTTAGCGGTAATGTCAAGGAGGAGGAAAAGTCATTAAAAATGTACCCAAATGTAACATACCTGGACCTGAGCCTATGTTACAAGACAAGATAGTCCTACCTTTATCCTAGAGTATAGTATTCTCAACCTAAGCAGTGAAAATAAGGACAAGCCTATGGCGACGAGTACTAACTTTGTTTGAACTTGTTCTTGAGCGTGAGTGTTGAACAAAGATCTTTGTACCAAAACTTATAATCAATGTGTGAAAAATGAGGATTTTTTCTGAAGCGGGGGCACTAGTTGCGATGTCGGAAAGTTTGTTCCTTGGTGAGAGGTAAAAAAATAGAGGTGTCTATGCATGGTTAGTTTTTGTCATTATGTGATCCACATGAGTTACCTTGTCGAAACTATGAGCGTAAGCCTACACTAAATCAAAGAAAGATTCGGGATTGCCAGTCATGTCATTGAGAAAGCTTAAAAGAATATACTTTTGTACAAATGTTGTTTTGAGTCATAGTGCGTCGCTTGAGGACAAATAACGAATTTAAGTTGAGGGTTTTGATGTACCGTTGTTTCATGGTACTTTCAATACATTTTTCTTAAGAGTTTTGTGTGTCTAAAGCCTCTTTGTAATAGTTTTAACAAGTTTTTGGGTTTGTTTTTCAGGAAAGATGTTAAGTTTGAAAACGCAAAAGGTAGGCAAAAAAAGTGCAGAAGATGACCTACGAAGGCCATCGACAAACCGTGATTCAATCAACGGTCTGTAGGTGGTGACTGTCGACGTGCAATTCAAGCTAAGGGAGAACAGCAGTGAAATTAGACCATGTGTGCAACCACGGGAGAAAATGACGCTCCTTTGATTGATTGACGGACTTTACTGGTGAACCGTCGATTGGTTCAAATCTAGTTCCTGACTTTTCAAGACACTAAGTGTTGAACGACAGAGGAGCATCTACGGACCATAGATGAGTCAACGGACCGTAATGCAGATCTATATTTTATTCAGAAAAGGTGCTCGCTAGTGAAGAAAATTAATTCTAAGCCTGAACTGACGGAGGTAGTCCACGGACCGTCCTTCCATCGATGTTCCATCAGTGAGGTCGTCTATTGAAGTCACGCCAACTAAACAAAATTTTCTTATTTTATAATTTTTTTTCTTTTGGACTATGTTTTCTATAATTAGGGGATTATAACCTTGTTATGGGGTTAGATACTCTTGGTATAGTTCCATTTTGTGTTGGATATTATTGATTTCAAACTTTTAGCAATTAATTAAATTCCGGATTCGTGTTGAAGAAATTTTCATGCTGTTTCAAGTTGAATTTATAGGTTTCTTCTTATTGTTAAATAAGTTCATTAATTTTTTCATAAAAAACATTAATTGTGATCGTGCATGCATAGGTAACTAAATCCACAACTAGGGTTGTGAGAACCATGGGTGATTAACAACGTAAACATAACAAATAAGTAATTCTGAAATAGTTTCTTTCATGTATTGTTAATTCTTTCGCTTAGAAGTATTTTTAATGAGTACAAACATTAGAACTCACCTTGTTTCTACTTGCCGGACCAAGGAGGTAGATAATAAGAAAAGAATAATCAACATAGAGTTAGTTGGTTACTATCTAATAGGCTACTGTCCATTGGTGCGAAGTAATAACTAAGTCATACATCAATTATGATGTCTAATACGAGGTAAAGGTAAGAGTTTATTCGCTTATACGCATGTAGCCGGACCAAGGTGGGGTGAAATTATCTAGATGCGGGACCAAGGATTTAGAGATACATAACATACCACTTTACATGCAAAACACTAGGGAAGAATTTCTATTGCTAGGAATACGGCGTTATGAACCTACGAGGAACACATATACCCTAGTTAGTCTCACAACTTGAAAAAAACTCAGTATCTACTTTTGATTACCTGGCAACTTAGAATTGTTTAAGATAGTGGTTTCATCAACCCCCCCCCCCTTTAATTACTTTGTTTCGGAAAGACCTTGACTAAGTAGACATAATTGTGAATTGAAGTTAAGTCTGCACCATTTTCCTCGTGGGATCAACCCAAATACACTAGTTGAATTCTCTACTTGATTACGACCTCTTATACTTCTTCAGGGAGGTGTAATTTGAGCGTATCACTTTAACCTTGCTCATAGCTTCAATGGAATCTACAGAGAACTTCTTTTGATCTTGAGAGTTTGTTTTTGAATAATGAGATTGAAGTTTAGAGTTTAGAGTATTAACTAACTTAATATACCATAAAAGATCCACAAGAATCGTCCTTGACTTAATTGGGACCCTAGGTGAATTTATCAAAACACCATTGACTTCGCCGACAAACCTGCATAAAGTTGTATGTGCCAATCGACGGACACAAGTGATGGAGCGTCGACCAACCAACGGACCGTACTGCTTGTCCGTAGTTTTGGTAAGACTCCACAAAGGGGTATATGCTCCCACCATTAAGTGTGGGGTTATGCCTCCAAACAAGGGGTCATAGATTGATCAAAGGGGCATCGATGGTGCTCGTGGTTTGGGACTGCCTTTGGCCGTTTCTTACCAAGGTTTGGGTCTTCTTCAAGGACCCTTAGACTTGTCCTTGGGGAGTCGTACAACGGATGTTTCAATCCTAGGCATTATTATATAGGTCTTAGAGTCCTCCCCTATCAATTTAGACACAAAACAACACATAAAACATTCAATGGCACACTAGAACACACTAGCACACATAAAGGTTAACTTCCGAACGTCTTGGTCGTTCTTTGACGTTTAACTTCCAAACTCTATGAACTGAATACTAATGCTAATATTCATCATTTTAAGACCTTATTAACTCAGAACACACATGATAGGCTCTAGTTTAACCTACTTCAATTTGAGGGTTGTACCACTTTATTTAGTCTATAAATAGAGGGATTTTCTCTCATTTTAACACAACAACAATTCTGATCTTCCTCTTTTACTTTCGCAAAATTAAATATTTGTGTACTTTTCTCCTGTTGAGTGACTTACTGATACTATTTTTTTATTATCGATAAGTTGGTGAATAAAATCGTTCTATCATGAGAGCATGTAATTCTTTAAAATTTTGTTGTTGGCGGGGAATAATTTTTTTAAGGGGACATTGTGCATTCGATTGACTCATTTTTTTTTCCTTTCCATCTCATTCTATTTTTACATATCCAGGTATGTTTGTTACCCTTATTAATTTATGCTTATGATATTAAATCTTTTTTTTAGTACTTGTTTTAAACTCTGTTTTTATATTTCTGCAAAATTATTGTCTCCGGTTATATTGAACATATACGCACATAGTACGTATATTCATTGTGTAGAAAATAATTATTGTACTCAGTTCCATGATTTAATGTTTTAATATTCTATATAAAATTTTATAACTTAGAAGTGCTATATATAAGTTAACATATCGTCTATTTTTACATGGATATGAAATTACTCACATATAATCTATACAACTTAAATATTTCTTTATATTACAAAATATATTTTTAAAAATACTAATTTAATTGAATAATATTTTAGAAATAGTTAAAGATCGTCAAAATTGGGTGTCAACAATCAAACAAGAATGAAATAAACAAATAAAATGTTTAATCGACAATAATAATGAATCACCAAAAGTTACATTGTAATTAATTTTTTAGAACATAGGAAAGAACGAAAAAGAAAATCAAATATTCTAGATCATGAAATGACAACAACTTATTTTTCAAAACCATTTCCTTTTAGAAAAAAGAAACTCAAAAATTACAAAAACCACCTTCATCAGTAGTCTCACAAGTAAGTTTAATTTGAAGATACCGACTGCACACGATAGAGATAGAATTTTTTTTTGATAACTCCGCCTTGATGAACAATAAAATACACATTGAAAAGAACGAAACAAAGAAAATCTAAAACCAAGATCATGAAATCACAAGAAAAAATAATATATCAACACCCTAAAAAATTCCCCAAAAATTAAGTTTGTTTGATTAAATATTTTTCACATATATGACAACATTCTTCAATAATTTGTGACAGCTTTGCATAGCTTTTGGTAAATACTAAGTGTCAAAACACTCTTCATCCTAGCTTTCAGTTTATCAAAATCAGTCATATTTCTTTTATACATTGAATAAAAATTAAATAAAAAGGAAATCAAACCAAATATTGTTTTCCTCGAGTATAAACATATACATTTGATTATTTGCATGCAAACCATAGAGTACTAAAAAAGTTATATCAGCACCAATAAAAACACAACAAGAAGTACCTTGGTTTCTTGACTCTTGTTTTAGTCTGCATAAAGGAACAAAGAAAGAAACTAACAAAAATTTAAAGAAGTTTGACTTTTTTAGACTGTTAAATTTGAATACTTATTGTGTGAAGAGGTCTTTTGAATTAGAATAATAAAGATAATATATGTAAAATTTTGTTGATAATAATAGTTAATCTCAACTATTTCTTCCATAAATTATAAAACACAGAAGATCTAGGCTTTTCCTTTACCTTGTTTGTTAACCTTATTCAGAGTGTGTTTAGGTCACCTAACCTACGACTTTATTAGTTTTGTTTAGTATATGCAACTTCCTATAACCACCTATACTAGGTAATCTTAGATTGAGGAAAATATATGATTTCAATTTTATGAATTTCTATTGTCACTCACACTACAAATTAAGGCATAAGTATCAACAAAAATATCCGTTGGTAAATCTATCAATTTTTTTGGCAAATTGAGTTACTTACGGTTTCTAAAGAAAATCAAAGCGTTCATAAAAGGATTGTCGGTAAATTTTTCCAACCAATTATAATCATTGGTAAACTTACTTCCCCAAAATGTGTTGGTAACCACTTGAAGATTTTGCTAGTAATTTATGAAAATTGGCTCTAACATTTTTGTTGGCAAAATACCAACCAAAACTTGGTTGGTATCCCATTAATATCTTCACTAACGAATAGAAAAAAGGTTAGTAAATTTGTTTTTTATGTTTTAAATTTTATAAGTAATTAGTTGGTATATTAAGTTACAAAAATCCTTCATTAGTAATCCTTTAGATATTTTAGTAACTAGAAAATATGCTGGTAAATAAATATCGATTTTTCAAAATTCGTTGGTAATAGGTTAGCAATTCATAAGTTTTACTTATGGAATAAAAGGACTTCAGTAAAAAAATTTCAGATTCTTGATTCTATTATAAGTATTTTCCAATAGAGTAAACTTCTAGAGATTTTTACAGTATAACTATCTTAACTAATACTTTAAGAATATAAAAGAAAAGTTAAATAACTTGAGGACTCCTCGTCTTTTTATGAATGCTGGCATTTACTATTAGAAAACCAATCAAATATTTAGAAATTACATATAAAGCAATATACAAGAAATGGTTTCCAGAATACTACAAAAAAAATGGCTTCAATTACAACAAATAACTAATCTCCACCCACAAGAAAAAGAAAGAGCTCGTAATCATTCACAGAAAAATAGTTTACGTCTGAAGTGTCAGAATGGTATTGTGTCCATTTTAATTACAGCAGATATTCTTAAGGCTCTCTTCCTAGCATAAAAGAGCGAAAAATAAATGGAAAAAAAGAAACACATTTTTGGACAATGTTCAACACAACGTACCTCATTGAAGATTTGCACAAATGTAATTGATATCTCCCTGCAGTAGAGATTAAGGGTGTGTTCTTATGTTTTTCAGTTTTTTGATGTTTGGTTGGGACAAAAGTTTCTGAAAATGTTTTATAAATCAACTGATTTGGAAAGCACTTCTCTTCAAAATTAAGGAAAACATTTAAAAACTCTCATCCAACTATAAATTACATTTTTTTTTACAACAAAAATTTTAATTTCTACAAAATGTTTTCAATTCAATATTTTATATTTTCACTCCACACTCCGCCCC
>NC_028637.1:39344235-39344690 GCF_001406875.1 Solanum pennellii | reverse complement strand
GACCGCGATCATTCCTACATCCCCCTCCAAAAAAAATTAAATTTGTTTTTAAGAAAATATCACCCAAACCCTCGACCTCACCCATCCGTCCTCCCACCCCAAAAAAATTCAGTTTGTGTTTAAGAAATATTTTCGAATTCAAATTTTAATTTTTTCATCCTACCCTCGACTTCCCCACCCCTTTTCCCAAAATAAATTCTCAATTTGTTTTTAAAAATTATTTTTAACTTCAATTTTTTTTAGCCTATCCTCCACCTGCCAGTACCCTACCACACCAGCACCTTCCCCCCGCCCCCCACAAATAAAAATTAAATTTATTTTAAAAAAATATTTTTCAACTTTAAATTTTTGAAATTTTCACCCATACCCTTCCTCCCCCGTACCAGCCCCACCCCCCAAAAAATAATACTAATTTAAGTTTGTTTTTTAAAAATATTTTTTACTTACTTTTTTTA
>NC_028637.1:39324383-39343927 GCF_001406875.1 Solanum pennellii | reverse complement strand
AAAAAAAAAAAAAACTAATCTTATTTTTTAAAATATCCACACACACACACACACAAAATAAAAAATAAAAAAATATATTTTCAATTTCAAAAATTATGTCTACTCTAGTAAACACAAAAAATATTTCTTGAATGTATTTTTTATTCATAAATCAATCATTAAAAGTTATTTCCTAAAACTATTTTCTACTCACTAACCAAACATGAGAAAATAAGTCATAAATATACTTATTTTCGAGGAAAACATTTTCCATGCAAAACTTTTTCTTCACACCAAACACACCCTAAATCCTGTAATAAAATGGCAACTTTGAGAACCGAAGAGGAGATGACCACGTTCGTGCAGAAAGTGGTAAGAGATTTCTCAACAGTCTTAGAGAAAAAGCAATATGAAGTGTTCATTATGACAACCAGTTGATTATTCCCAGAGTCAACTCCTGTTTTGATGAAGTTTCCTTCTTTCAAAATATTGTTAACAAAACGAGAGGCATCCTTCTTAGGTAATCTCATTTCAAACTGAAACTTTCCAATATCGATAATGGAGTCCTTGTGGAGTTGCAACACTTTTCCAAGGGCATCCTATAAAACCTGCATATGTGATTCGATGTTGTTCATATTGTATTGCTAAGATACATAGAACAAAGCTTTGAAGAACTTGGTAAGACAAAAAAAAAAGTTTAAGAAGATTTTGACAACTAGAAAAATAAAAACTAGTACAGAAACTAGAATCAAAAAGTTTTTTTTTAAAAAATACGAAATATTTTTCTTAGGAAAGAATTGTTGTCAATGTGTGCAATACCGGAAAGGTCACAAACCTTTGAAAAATTTACACTTTTTCGAAAAGATCACAACTTTTCATAAAAGTCACAAGTTTTCATTAAATTCACAATGTTTCATCGAAGTGACAACATTTCATAAAAGTCAAATGTTTTGCACAAAAGTCACAAATTTACATAAAAGTCATCACTCTTCATTATAGTTGCAACTCTTAATTTTCCATTCACACCTTTTAACACGTGACAATCCCCTGCATGACTGGGGAATGACTTCAAGACAA
The DNA here is from genome assembly GCF_001406875.1 of Solanum pennellii. Taxonomy (NCBI): domain Eukaryota; kingdom Viridiplantae; phylum Streptophyta; class Magnoliopsida; order Solanales; family Solanaceae; genus Solanum; species Solanum pennellii. Next base: position 39,342,871 of record NC_028637.1, on the reverse strand, counting down.
AGAAACGGACAAGTTTGTTTACTTTGCAAACAAGAATTAGTTTCATCTGGATAAGTAGGTATCTCCTTGGACTTTCCTCAATGAATATATGTCAGATATACTCTATCAATCGGTAGATGTGATATGTTTGAACCGTCGAGATTTGGTGTATATGTAGACAACCATATGTCACACAACTAACCCTCTACCGGTTATGGTTCTTATGGTTGTGTTCGATTTATCCATGAAAACCTCCCGGTTTCATGAGTGTAAAAATATTAGGCCTTTGACATTAATTCTCTTTGAAGTGACTCACACTTCACACTCATTTACGTTATTACTAACTGTGTCATCGAATAGATACAGTATATGGTAAAATCTTCCACTTAGCAAATAATTAATAATGTTAAGCTTTATTAACTCACTAACAAGCCTTAATGTTGTTTCCTTCCTCTTGAACATTGTCTTCTTCAGGAGAATGGATTGAGTTTGTTGACAATGTCAAACCTTCCGTCACATTTTTTTTTCTCCTTTAACCTAGCTCTTGGGATGTCCCATCTGCTAGATAGAGTTACCGCCATGATGACTTGTCCTAAGCCGTAAACTCATTCCCTTAGATGATATTTTGATTGTTCATCCGGTGTATCATGGCTCCATGTTGAAAAAGTGCACGGCTGATCCTTCAGCTATCTTCCAACTAAGAATATTGAGATTAAACATAACTTGTCTAGAGGAGATTCTGGAGCAAATCCTAGATCGCCATGCTTACAAGCTCAGAACAAAAGAGGTAACATCATTTAAGGTACTTTTATGGAACCAATTTGTTGAAGAAACTACTTGGGAAACTAAAGAGGGACATGAAGAAGAGATATTTGCATGCGTTTGAATTCGGAGAAAATGCACACCAAGGAACTAAGTTTCTTCTTAGTACTATTTAAATTTTCAGTAAGCATGTTTTTGGCTGCAATTGCTTGTGGGTGTTTGAACTGAATGTTGATTCCCTAAGTTTAGTAAAAGTAACTTCATTTGAGGACGAATGTTACCAAAGGTAAGATATTTTAACATCTCGCAACCAGAAAGAAATAGAAAAGAGTTTAAAGGACCATAACTCCTTCATCGGGATGAGTTACGTTAAAATCTAAAAACACTTATTTTTGAAAGAGTAAGAAATCTAGAAATTTTAAATAAGTTAAAAAGTGTGTTTTTATCAACTTCAATTGGTCATAACTACAACATCACGATGAGTTACATGTATTTATAGGTATGCTTACAAAACCCTTAGAATATTATTTCCATCGCCCTGAGTTTGTGTGTTTCCGAGTTCGGATGAGTTAGTTATGCCTTTCAGAAGTTGAGTTGTTCGATTAAGGAAAGACCACTCCGAATTTGGGAAGGGAAAAGTTATTTTTTTCTTACCTAATTAATAAAATTCATTTTTAGCAATTTATTGGGGTTAAACCATACCTTTGTTCAGTTAAAAAATATAATTCACGCTAACGCTTGGAGAAGAGAGAAAAAAAAGAGAAAAGAGGAGAGAAATCAAGAACCACCAATAACGCTCAAGCTTTGTGTGTGGAATTCGACAAGGGTGATCTTTAAAAAGGATGTGAGATCACATAGAGTTGGGTTAGTTCATCCACGCGCTAACAATGTTTTAATTCAGAAAAATCAAGCTTTGAATTTTAAGATATTGAGTTATTCAATAACATTGTTGAAAGTTTCGTTGAGTTCTTAATGGCTGTGTTGTTGAAGTTTCTAAATTGTTTGATTCATGTTTTTGGGTGTAATTTCGGGTTGAATAAATTTTATATTGATAGTACTAATGATCCTAAATGTTTGAGTAAATAACCATGGAAGTTTAGAGGGTTTAGAGATGAAAAACGAAAGAGAAAAGTCGGAGAACTCCTGGGAATAGCCCACGCTGTCGAGCTTCCCAGAGCCCCAAAGGTAAGTCATTGTCTGTTGACCTTTGGGGAGCCAAGCTTTCCACAGATGGCCACGCATATTTCTGATGTTTGTGGGTTTTCACCCCTCATAGAGCACTAGGATCCCCAGTTCTCCCGATTCTTCACCCATCTTTTTGTACTAGATCCCTAGTGATGTTCCTATGTTTCCTAGTTTATCCTAACATTCTAAGGTACATCTAAACATCATGAAATCATCCATAAACATTATATCATGACCTTGAATCCATAATTAAATTCCTGGAAAGTGAAGATCAAAGTAAAAGAAGTCAAGAGTCATGTCTAACAGTTAAGAAGAAAGTCAAAACAAAGTTCATAAAAGTTTTGAAGTGTCTTTAGCAACGTTTTAACTTTTTTTTTTTCAGACTCAACTTTCAAGTGTGATCAATATTTAAACATTTTATACATATAAAAGTATCACAATGAAAAAAGAACACGCTTAAATCATACAAACACAGAATCACAACTATCACCTACCTCGAAACAAGCTTGCAACCTTAAGATACTAGATCCTTTTCTTTCTGGATTCATTTCGCTTGTTCTTGGTCTACAAACCATCACAATAATAGGGTAATCAACAGACAATCACTAATTTCCCCAAACTATAACAATTTTATTAACCGTAGATTAAACCCATGACCCCAACCAACTAATTTAGTGTTGTCTCCACCATACAATTCATAACAAAATCTTTTCACATCATTATCCACCAATTCTATTAAATTCTATGGATTGAAGAATGATTCAGTGAGTGAGAAGCTTACCTTTAGCCTCAAGTATGGTGAAAAACAAGAATCGCATGCAAGTGATTCCTTAGCTCTAAAAGTCAAACAGTGTCAAATAAGGTAATTTAGAGGTTTATTAACGACATTGAGTCGCATATGGCCTGCCACAACGGCCCTTATCCCGCTTTGGCGACGGTGCTAGACCAATTCAAATGCCCTCCAAAAGGGCACTTCTGAACCAGTAGCCTCCTCATCTTTCAAGTTTAATTTTTGGTTCCGTTGCACCAGCCACAACGCCCAAATTCCACTGTAGAAGCCCCGCCAGAGGGATAAACTCTCGCCACAATGGAATAAACTGAGCCAGAGAGCCTTTTAAAGGATTCCAACATCCTCTTTCTACAACAAACCTCTAACCTAGGACGCTTAGAAAGTACCATATACTCTAAGTTTTTTTCTTAGAGATCTACTAACTTAATTTCAATTCCTTAAATTCGTATGGGTTTAATAATGAGTTATATAACTACTCATAAAATCAAAATAATAAATGTTTCACCTAGTTGCTACAAGATTTCTCTCTTACTTTAATGACTCCGATTTCCTCCAAATCTTGACAAGGTTGGAAAAATCCAAATACTACTTAAATATATTTTCGCCCTCAATTTCACCTTGATGGAAATTTCAATAAAAACATGCATAGGTTCTCAGGATAGATACAAATTTAACCGTCACTCTGCCAAGAGTGAAAAAACTTAAGAAAAAAATGCTAAGGAAAGAAGGAGGTAGTACCTGGTTCAATGAGCATTTGAGGATACTAGTCTGGCATGTCACTCTCGGTCTCTTAAATATCTTTCTCATCAGAACGATGATTCCATTGAACCTTCATGGACTCACTCTCTTTATTCCTGAACTTCCGCACATCGTGATCAATAATCACGAATTTAATCTCTTTGTTCCTCAACTTCCACACATAGTGCTCAAGAATTGCAATCAGTTACTCCGCATATTGGAAGTCCTAGTCTTACACAATATAGTCCAAGTTAATCATATAATCCCCATCACCACGACACATCTTCAACATGGATATATGGAATACCGAATCATCTCTTCATAAATTAGTAGGTAAGGCCAACCTATATGCTACTGGTCCCACACATTCAAGAATCTCAAATGGGCCAATGTATCTAGGACTTCGCTTACCTTTCTTACAAACTCATCACCTTATTTATGGGTGATACCTTAAGAAGAACGGTCTCTCCAGTCTGATGTTTCATGTCTCTTACCTCATCCGCATACTTATTTTGTCTACTCTTGGCTGCTAAAATCTTAGCTTGAATACTCCTAACCTTATCTTACTCATCATTCACTAAATCAACCCCTAAAGGTTTCACATCTTCAGTCTCAAACCAACCTATGAGTGATAAACATGTCCTCCCTGATATTTCCTCAAATGGTTCCATATTGATGCTTGAGTGATAACAATTATTATAAGAAAATTAACACAATGGTAAGAAATTTTCTCAATGTCCTCCAAAATCAATCTCTCATTCTCAACATATCATCCAATACTTGAATGGTCCTTTATGATTGTCCATCCGTCTTTAGATGAAAGGTTTTACTAAAAGTGAGTTGAGTGCCCAATTCATCATGCAATATCCTCAAAACATGGAAGTGAGTTGGGTAACACGATTTGAGATGATAGACAGGGGCACTTCATGCAGTCTCGCTATCTCTTTCACATACACCTTAAAAACTTTTCACCATTATAATCTATCCTTACCAGAATAAAATGGGTTGACTTAGTCAATCTATCAACCACTACCCAACTAAAATCAAACTTTCCCAAACTATTTGGAAGACCAAAACAAAGTCCATGGCTATTATTTCCCACATTCATTCCGAATTGTCATTATTTGGAGCAAACCTTTTGGCCTTTGATACTCATATATCACTTGTTGGTAATTGAGATGCTTTGCCACAAACTATTCAAGTTCTTTCTTCATACCCGACCACCAATAAATTATCTTCAGATCTCTATACATCTTGATCACACCTTGATGAATAGATATCACAAACTATGAGATTCTGCCAACAATGTTTGAATCAAGTCATCAACTCGAGGAACAAAAATACTCCCCTCTACACTAAGTTAACCATGCTCATCAAGAGTGGCCTCTTGTGCCTTATTATCGTCATTTTATCCTTTAATTAGTTCAAATTTTCATCCTTAAATTGTTTGGACTTTACCTTCTAAATTAAAGTGTCCTTACATTCAATTCTAGCTAACACCCCGCCCCTTTAAGAGATGCAAAAGTGCATGAACTTGGACTTGAAGGTCTGAATTTCTTTGGCTAAGCTACCCAGATTAAATGCTTTTCGACTTAAACCATCAGCCACAACAATAGGTTTATCTAGATGGTATTTAATTGTCACATCATAATCCTTGAGTAACTCCTTCCATTTTCTCAGTCTCAAACTCAGATCCTATTAACTGCACAAATACTGCAAACTACGATGATCGGTAAACACTTCACACTTAATACATACAGATAACCTCACTAAATTTTAAGAGCAAACACTACCACTACCAACTCTAAATCATGTGGCGGCTAATTCTTCTGATGCACCTTGAATTGACGCGAGGCATAAGGTATAACATTATTACCTTGCATCAACACAACACTCAAATTAGAATGTGAAGCATCACAGTAAACTAATTGTTTTTCCTTCAACTGGTAATGCTAGAAGAGGCGTGGTGGCCAAGAAAGTCTTGATCTTTTGGAAACTTTCTTCATAGTTTCAATCTATTCATATGGTATCTCCTTCTAAGTCAAAATAGTCATGTGAGTAGCAATAGAGGCAAAATCCATAATAAATCGACAATAACAGCTAGCAAGTCCCACAAAACTCCTAACGTTTGTCACAGAACTAGGCCGAATCCAATTCTTAATAGCTTCGATCAATTGACAATCTACAATTACTTATTCTTTTGAAACTATACGCCCAAAAAATACAACTGATTTCAACAAAATTCACACTTGGAGAATTTAGCATACAACTTTTAGTTCCCAAGAACACACAAAAACAATGCGAAGATGATTGACATGTTCTTTTCACATTTTGAATAAACCAACATATTATTTATAAATACTTTCACAAACGAATCAAGAAATGGTATAAACACCCATTTCATCAAACTCATGAACGTTGTAGGTGCATCGGTCAACCCAAACGACATAACCAAAAACTCATTATGTCTATAGGATGTTCTAAATGTCGTCTTGGGAAAATCCTCATGGTAACCGGATCATAGATTGATCTTAGAGAAAACAGCAACCCTTTGCAAATGGTCAAAGATATCCTCTATTCAAGGCAAGGGATAGTTGTTCCAAATAGAGATTTATTCAACTGACGGTAATCTATACACATTTTCATGCTACCATCCTTCTTCTTAACAAACAAAACTAGATCACCCCATTGGGAAGAAATAGGGCAAATAAAACCCTTATAATGAAGCTCTTAGATTTGAGGCTTAAGCTCTTTTAATTATGTCGTAGCCATGCAATATGGAGGGATTGAAATGGGGCACGTACTAGGTCTAAATCAATGCAAAAATCTCCATCTCTATCTGGAGACATACCATGCAAGTCATTGGGAAACACTTCACTAAATTCGGAAACCAAAAGAATAGATTTAATAGATGGAGCCTCGATCTCAACATCCCTGATATGAGACAAATAAGCCAAACATCCATGATCTACTAATTTATTGTTTAGTCTTGTACACCGCATCCCACTCTAACTTTTCACTTCCCGGATTTCTAGAGTTATGGACTTACTATTAAAATTAAGCACAACATAATAGGAGGTGACAACCAAGTCATGCCTAAGATTATGTCAGTTTCAATCATATCCAAAATCCCAAAATCAGCCCAAGTTAGATATCCCATACATAAAATAGGGCAAACACGATATACGTGGGTAACTATGACTGACTCTCCAACGGGGGTAGAACATAAATAGGGGCATCAAGCACATCACAAATAATATAAAACTTTGAATCAAATATCATGAATACATAACAATAAGTAGAAACCGAATCAAACAACACATTAGCCATCCGATCACATACAAGAATAATAAATGTGATCAGCACATCAGAAGCCTCTACCTATTTTTTGCCAGGAAAAGCATAAAAATTAACCATATCGTCTTAACAAGATACTTCCCAGCCTTCTTGAGCATTGCCTCTACTTTCACCACTATTTCTTCTACCTCCACGACTTCACTGCTTACCTCCTCGACCACCTTGTGGATTTCTCTACCATTATTACCATTCAACATGGGTACCACTACTCTAGATGGGTGCTCTTTAGAGTCTAGTAAATGCTTATGGGGGCAATCAATATCTCTCCTCATATGTCCAAATTATCAACAATTATAGAAATACGATCAAAAAGGTTGTTCATCTACCCGTCAATGGCGAGGGTCATTGACTATCCTAAAAATTATAAAATGGAGTCCCTGAGTATTTACCAGTAGAGGAGAGCATTGCAGACTTAATTGTCTTTGCTGACAACATTGTTCGACTGGATCCTTTGGAATATGAGCATCGAAATTATTGGCTCTCTTACCCAACTCCTTAGCCTGACCGTCTCTTCTCACCCATTCAGCTGTCTTAACATAATTTGTCATATCATTAAAGCTCCTCCCTGCAGAAGTCATATGAACAGATAATAATTGCAACTAAGAATGCAATCCCCAAATAAATAATCAGATCCTCACCTCCTCTGTATTCACAAACTGCGTAGCTTATCTAGAAAAAGCATGAAACTTGGCCTAATAAGCAGCAAAAAATATACCACCTTGCTCTAAGTCCATGAACTCATATTTCTTGCGATCTCTCAAAGTTCTAGGCACATATTTTTTTACTTAAAAACTAGCATGAAACTGGGCAAAAGTTAATGGAGGTAAAGTAGAAGATTTCCACTCCATATGAGCTCTCCGCCATTGCTTTGCCTCACCTTGAAATTGGAAGGACACAAACTAAACTCCATGTTGGTTAACAATAATACAATCTCATAAGCATCTTCAATTTCAAAATAAAAAATACCAAGATCATAAGCTTCAAGAACTTAGTGAACATATCATACTGATTAACGCCTATAAGGGGACCTTATAGAGCACAGATAAAAGCATCTAAACCTAGTTTCCACCCGTCGTGGGTGCGGTATGAGCTAGTGGAGAATAAGATTGAACTTGAGTTGGTGGAAGCACTCCAGGTCAAGACAACCCTTTAAGAACACCATAATTTGTTTAGCTAACACCGAATCGGAGGGGGGAACAACCATAGTTTGTGCCGGTACCTCTTTTTCTTGTCTATTCTCCTCAACATCTCAACCTCAATATCCTCTTCTATATCCTTATTATGGACTGCTGGGATCTCATTTCTAGTAGCAATGCTAACCGGTACCTCGATTCAAGAAGGCACTAATCTCCTACACCTCTATCCCTAGATCTTCCTCTACCACACCTTCGACTGCAACTTCTTACTGCAATTTCCAAAGCTGGAGTATTGACGAGAGCTGCAGAACGAAAACTGTTGAACCTTATATTAACCATCTGCAAATGAAAGAGTAAATGAGGTTAGATACCATTTTGTGTCACATAGATACGAATTGGAATTAAGTTATAAAATGAAAGGAGAAAAGAGAAGAAATATAGAGATTTCATAAAATCCTATAGCCTCTCAAAGAAAAGTAAAAGCGCCCTCGTACAATTTTACGAGACTCTATTAGACTCTTTTTAGTACATCGAGATCAACGAATCTAGGATCTTATACAAACTTTTTCATGACCCAGACCGTCGTGATTGACACCCACAGTAACCCTCCAGAGGGTGAAAAACTACTACAAACCAAACGAAGCACCTAACAAAGATTGAGACAATTAAGTGGCAGAAGTAAGTTAATTAACTAAAAAAATGCCAAATTGAAATTCCTAAGTATCATAAAGTAAATGTACAAAAAAATCTAACAAGAACTATAAGATGTTTAATATTAATGCCTGATCGTCAAATGTAAGAGATCGGAAACATATACTCAAATAAAAGAGGAGAATTAATTGATTTTGGACTAATAGAAATATCCAATAAAAGTGAATCCTAAATGTAAGCTCCTAAGGATATTCATATTAATTATATTTTTGACATGCTCATTGATAATTCACCATCCCCTCCTCCTCTTGTTGTTTCTACAAGCTCAAGGAGAAATGATGAATCGATTTCTTCAATATTAAATACTACACCACTTGTTGTTGGTCATCAAATTTTGAATGAACACACTCTTCCTCTACGTCTATATAGCCAATCTATATTTTAAAACAGAAGTATTGATTGCCACAATACTTAGCAGAAACACAAATTTATTAATGTTTTAATGAACCAGTAAGAAAGATGAACAAAAATTAAATTTAGAAAAAAATAAAATCTATAAACGTACCAGAATCTGGAAAATAAGAACTATAAAAGATCAAGGACACTAAATGCACAGTGCCCCCTTAAGGAAATTATTCCCGTCTAGTATATGTGGTTTGATTTGAAATATGTCCTTCCAGGATAAAGTGATCTCAATCACAATCGTATTGATACCCAAAACTCTGGTGTCAGTGAACCACTCAAAAGCAACAAAGTACGTAAGAAACTTTGTGCAGAATTAGAAGAAGAGATCAAAAAAAATCATTAGGAAAGAAATTTGAAGAATGAATGGTATTTACCAAAGTGTTAATGAACCAGTAAGAATTAGTGATTGCCACAAAACATAGCAGTAACTCAAATTTACCAATGTTTTAATGAACCAGTAAGAAAGATGAACAAAAATTAATTTTATAAAAAAATAATATCTGTAAACGTACCAAAATCTGGAAAATAAGAACTATAAATGATCAAGTCCACTAAATGCAAAGTGTCCCCTTAAGGAAATTATTCCCCTCTAGTATACGAGGATTGATTTGAAATGTCCTTCCAAGATAAAATGATCTCAATCACCATCTTATTGATACCCAAAACTCTGGTCTCAGTGAACCACTCAAGAGCAACTTAGTACACCAAGAAACTTAAAGAAGTAGAAGAAGAAGAGATCAAAAAAAATAATAAGGAAAAAATCTGAAGAATGAATGGTATTTATAGGCAAGACGAACAGGTTCCGAAAGTTTGCAACCCTTTCAGAATCCACACGACTATTAATGAAAGTTTGCAACCTTTAAAATGGTCCTGGCTGTTCATAAAAGTTGCAGCCTTTCAGAACAGTTATTTCTAAACGGTGGGAAACTACAATAAAACCCGAAATGAATTTAAATAAAATGGGTCGTGCAAATTCGAGTCGGGTCTGGTTAATCAACTAAAAAGTTGAAACATTTCGGTTAATCTAAACTAAATAATTGAAAACATTTATGTTATCAACTAATTAATTGAACACATTTTGACCATTTAACTTAACTTAATTTATTAATTAAATAAATAGGTATATAATTAAAATAAACTTTGTCCAAAAATTGAACTCTCGATAATTTTCTAAAGCCGAAGTTTAAGCCGAGCCGAGCGAGTGACGACGATGAAGGCACGAGCGGGGTCCCTATTTCCAACCCTTTTAACTATTAATAGTTGTGTTTCTACATTTAAACTTTCTTAATTTTCATTCTGCCACCAATTTGGGACAAATGTCTTTTCAATAAAGTATAAGAGGACTTTTTAAGTTCTAAACTCTTCAAGTTCCTCACTTTTCATTTCCTTCATTTCCCATTAACTCTTGCGACAGACGCAACAATCCCCCACATTGATAGGGAATGGTTATAACATCGGAATGCATGGGCAAATGTGTACTTTACAGGCAAGGATTAATTGCATCTGGATAAGTAGGTTTCCCCTTGGACTTTCCATAGTGAAGATATATCGAATATATTCGGTCAATAGGTATATGCAATATCGTTGAACCGTCGAGCTTTGGTGTATACATAGACAACCATATGTCACATAATTAACCCTTTAATATTTATGGTTCTTACTGTTGTGTTAGTTTGATCATGAAAACCTCATGGTTTCATGAGTGTATAGAGAATAGGCTTTACATAAAATTCTCTTTGAAGCGTCTTAAACTTCACAGTCACATAGCTGATTTCTAACTGTGTCATCTTGTAGATACACTATTTAGTCAAAATTTTCAAACTTAGGAAATTATCAAAAAACCAAAATCTTTATTAACTCACTAAAAAGCCTTCAAAGTATTAATCTTGTTCCTGAACATTGTTTTAATAATGAGAATGGTTTGAGTTTATTGACAATATTGAACCGTTACTCACAACTTTTTTTTCTCCTTGAATCTAGATCTTGAGATCTCAATTCTTCTTGAAACATTTATCGTCATGCTGACTTGTCCTAATCCGTAAAGTCATTCCCTTAGATGATCTTTCAACTACCTCTATCACTAAGCCTTTTTTTAGTGGACCTGACACATTATCAATTGGCTTTACATAGTCAATTATGATAATTCCATTAGAGAGCAGTGATCTTACAATTTTATGTCTCTGTCGTATATGATGAGACTTACAATTGTACATGATACTCCCTGCCCTACCTATTGTTGTTTGACAATCACAATGTATGCAAATAGGTCCAATGGTTTGGGCTAAAATGGAATATCCTCTAGTAAATTCCGGAGGCATTAAGCTTCTTCACCAGCCTTATCTAAAACAATAAACTCAGATTCCATTGTGGAGCGAGCGACACATGTCTGTTTGGACGATTTCCATGAGACTGCTCCTCCACCTAGTGCAAACACATAACCACTTCTGGGTTTTACTTCATTTGACCCCATGATCCAATTTGCATCACTATATTCTTCAGTCAGAACAGGATATCTAATATTATGCAATACATAGTGTTGTGTATGTTTTAGATACCACAACAAACTTTCATTGTCATCTTGTGAGTTTGATTGGTATTACTAGTGAACCGACTCAGTTTACTAATAGCACATGCTAAATATGGTCATCTACAATTCATAATATACATCAATCATCTCAATACTCAGGCATATTCCAAGTGAGAGTCACTTTCACCTTCATTCTTTTGTATTCTAAAGCTTAAAGCAATTGGAGTTTTTAAATATTGAAATTTAAGTACATGAACTTATCCAATAATCTTTCAATATAATGAGACTGAGATAATGCTAGTCCATGAGGTGTTTTGTAAATCTTGATCCCTAGGAATAAATCAACAACTCCGAAGTCTTTTATATCATATTTGATGGATAGCATGCACTTAATAGCATTTATATCGTCAATATCTTTACTTATTATTAATATGTCATCAACATGCAGAAAAACAATAACTTCATCATTCTGAATGTTTTAAATATTAACACACTTACCACATTCGTTAATCTTGAATCCATTAACAAATATTGTTTGGTTAATCGTCAATATCTTTACTCATTAATAATATGTCATCAACATACAGAAAAACAATAACTTCATCATTCTGAATGTTTTAAATATTATCACACTTACCACATTCGTTAAACATGAATCCATTAACAAATATTGTTTGGTTAAATTTAGCATGTCATTGTTTGGGTGCTTGATTGATCCCATAAATCAATTTTACAAAAGCAATTTTACAAGTCTGAACACTTTCTTTTCTTTACTAGTAACTACAAACCCTTCAGATTGTTCCATGTAAATTTCGTCCTCCAACTCTCCATTTAAGAAGATTGTCTTTAGATCCATTTTGTGAATTTTAAGATCATACACCGCCACTAGAGTACGTGTCAAAATAGTCAAGACCTTCTTTTTTCTATATCCATTAACTAAAACTCTACCTTATATTTGTATATATTACCCTTAGCTTTCATTTTCCTTTTAAAGATCAACTTTGATCCTAAAGATTTATTTCCTGGTGGACAATCTGCCAATTCCAAGTATGATTACTTAAAGTTGATTTGATCTCAGTATTGACAGCTTCTATCCAATAAGTTCACTCAGATGAAGACATAACTGCTTTGAATTTTTTAGACTCATTTTCAAGTAATAGTTCCACAAAATATAAAAAAAAGTGGGTTTGCATTGGCGAGTGCTAAAACTGGGATCCTCACTAGGTAGTGTGTTTTCCGTTGATTCTTCCCGTGGTCATTTAGGTCTTTCACTTGTTGACTCACATTCAGTTTTATACAGATAAATGTGTTCAAAGAACTCTGCATTATCTTACTCAATCATCGTATTTGCATGAATCTGAAGATTATCATATTTGTGAACCAAAAACCGACAGGCCTTACTGTTCACAGCATATCCAATAAATAAACAATCTACCGTTTTGGGTCAAATTTTCACCATTTTGGGTAAAGGAACCTCTACCTTTTCTAAACACCCCCACAATTTGAAATATTTAAAGTTCAGTTTTATTCCTTTTCACAACTCATATGGAATTGATTATGTTTTTCTATGTGGTACCCTATTGAGTGTCTTATTACCCGTAAGGAAGGCTACTCCCCAAAGGTTTCATGGTGAACAAGAATTGATATTTAAGACATTTATGATTTCTTCTAATCTTCTGTTCTTCTATTTTACCAAATTATTTGACTATGGTGTATCGAGTGCAGTAGTTTGATGAATATTACCATATTCCAAACATATACCTGCAAAAGTAGATTCGCATTGTCCACCCCCATCACTTCGAATCATTTTCTATCTTTAGATTCAATTGGTTCTCCACTTCATTTTTATATTTCTTAAATGCTTTAATTGTTTCATCCTTACTATTAAACAAATATGCATAAGAAAATTGAGTGCAATCGTCAATAAAAGATATGAAATACTTTTTTTCTATAATGAGATGGTGTGGACTTCATATCGCATATATTTGTTTGAATTAATTCTAATGGTTTGAATTTCTTTCAACAAATTGTAAGGATGTTTAACAAACTTCCTTTCCACACAAATTTCACATTTCGATTTATAACATTTAAAATCAGGCAATACTTCTAAAGTAACCTATTTTTGTAAGACTTTGTAATTTACATGTCCCAAATGGGCATGCCATAAATCATTTGACTCCAATAAGTAAACAAAAGCTAAATTCGTATTAATACTGTCAACAACCATTACATTTAGTTTTTAAAGGTCCTCATTAAGGTAGCCCTTTCCTATGAACATCTAATTCTTACTTGTTGAAACTTTATAACAAACTAGGAAACACTCAAACCCATTCTTAACGAGTAGTGTAGCAGAAATAAATTTTTCCTAATAGTAGGGACATGTAGAACACATTTCAAAGTCAACACCTTGACGGATGTCAATTTAAACATTACTTTCCCAATTCCTACAATTCTTGTTTTTATTGTGTTTTCCATGAACAAATCTTCATCGTACTTAGCAAGAGTGCACGTTGAAAAGGCTTCTTTCTAGAGCAAATAGGTCGAATGACACCTGAGTCGAGAAAAAACTCATCGAGATTTCCTACTAAGGGCATCTTCATTTTTTCCATGATGTTTGCTTGACTTTTGCCTTTGCCTTTGTCTTTTTCTATGTCCTTTCTTGGAGCACGACAGTCATAAAACATTTCACAAGCCTTACCAGTGTTGTAAAAGTTGCCTCTGAATTTCTTCTTGGCCTGTTCTGACTTCTGTCCGTTGGACTTCTTTCTCAATTTTTCTTTGGTAGGAGCTTCTTCAACAATATTAACTCCAATCATATTTGAACTCTTACGGACTCCTTTTTTTGGCGGTTTTGTTATCTTGCTCAATCTTAGTCACGACCGAAGTCTACACGTTGGACGTGACCGACACTCAAAGAACATTATTGGTCCCCTAGAGAACCCTCACCCATGCTGACTACAAGTGGAAGACTAGCTTAAGCATGCAAAAGCTTAAAATTGAAATAAGATTCAATAAACAAAACTTTAACTCAAATGAAAAACTCTGAATAAAATAATGTATTCAACTCGACATATAATAGGCAACTTATGTCTTTAATACAATTAATAAAATAAACGAATCATATAGACTCCTCGACAATACAGACTATGTATGAAGCCTCTAACTGATAAAGATGGAAGTCGGGACAAGACCTACGACCTCCTCACTGCTGAAAGTAAATGGAATCTTTTGTAAGAAAGGAGGGTCACCATATCTAACTTGAAGTCCTTGTAATATCAACAAAACTCCTATTAATGCTCCAGTATATATGTGTCTGCATCATGAGAAGATGCAGGCCAATTGGCTCAATACGTGGAATGTACGAGCATCTAAAGGGAATTCTAAGCCATAATATAAGCTTGATACTTGAATAAAAAGGAAACATACGTACTTCTTTTCAGTTCAACTCAAAGCAATAATAAGATATTCAACTCAAAGATTAGATATTCAACTCAAAGATTAGAAAATAAACATCAAAGATATGATACTTGATTGAGAGAATCAGAGACAGACTCAAGAAACTCAACTTAAGGTACTTAACTCGAAATACCTCACTCATGATACTTAACTAAACTCATTTCAATATAAATCAGTTTTAAAAAAGTACAATATAAAGAAAATCTATTTAAAAACATTATGTCAACTCCGTGCGTATACCAAGGATACAACATAACTCTGAAATGCATATAAAAATACAATAACTTATGTATATAAAAATACTATAACTTATGTAGGAGTACCTGTAATCGACAACCATCACTTAAAAGATATAGTGATGATACATCGTTAATCAGCCCACGCAGCCCGTCCATTCTAACCTTGCCATGGTATAGAACCTAAACTGCCTAATGGATCCGCTAATAAACTATGAAGATGGTTCATCTAAAAAGTATGATCCTTTTCTACCCATGATGGCTACATAGTTTACATTGAGACTTGAGTTATCTGAACTCGCATCCCCAAATCGGTGCTCAATACTACTCCCAGAAATATATATATATATATATATATATATATATATGTATTTGTTCTTATGATTTTAAAACATATTTTTTTCTGTGATTAGCGCTCAAACATAGCTTCTAAAAGCGCTCTTGGAAATCATAGTTTGAAAGTCTAGATTTCCTTCATTTTAAAATGTTTGAAAACAGTTTGTTTACACTCTTAGGGACTACTTAGTTCCCTTATAACACTTGAGAAGTGAACACCACTTGATACTTTTTTCATACTTGTAACTTAACTCTTAGGGACTACATAGTTCCGTTATAGCTTTTGAGAAATTAACTCAATTCTTTACTCTTTCTTGACTTGAACATTAAATATTTTAAAACAAAGTGAAAATATTTGTGAAAGACTTTAGAAAACTTTATAATTTTACTTTGACTTTCTTCTTAACTTCCTTGAATTGGATTATCGATTCAAGGCTCATGATCTCATGTTTATGGATGATTTCATGATTGTCAACTTGGAGGGTTCATGAGGAATCAGGAGCATGAACAACTCAACTCGAGAACTCAAAGGCACTTCTTCTATCAAGATTGTTCGACTTATGGGGTCCATGTGAAATGATGGGCATGAACAATTTAACTTAAGGACATCATAGGTAACATGTAATAATCACATGATTAGAAATCAATCTCAATGATGAACTAGGAACTCAACACTTAAAGGCTTATAACTTGAAGATCCTACTTATTTGAAAGATGCCCAAATTGCGACGTTCATGCTGAATTATGGGCATGAAACAACTTTAATCAAAGATCTACATAACTACATGGACTCATGTATATGAATCTTCTATTCTCCCGTTTACTTCCTCAAAACATAGTTCAATCAATCAGGGATCTCAAAAAAATTCACAATCGAACTTAAAGTCTTTCTTGAACTCTACTCTTAACTCTCTCTTGAATGTGAATTATGAATTCAAGAGTGTTGGTTCATCAAAATGGAGTATCTCATGATGACAAGGTATACTCATGATAAATTATCTTCATACTCATACTAACTTGCTTGAGTGTTTAAACAAGTTAATAGAAGTTGTAGAAGAATCATCAGTTGGACTCAGAAGTAGTTTGTTAGAACATTTGAAAGAATCATGAAAAACTTAACATTAAACTCTGAAATGAATATGAATTATAAATTAAAGTTTACGCTCATGTTAGCGGTGATTTTAGGTGTTAAAAAGAAGCTTAGATTAGTTAGAGTCGAAAAGAAATGAAGGTGCACCTCAAAAGAACTCAAACGGAGCAACTTGAGGCAAACTGGAATGGACAGATGATCCTAGGGAACTGGCTGGTGTGGATCCCCAACCCTTGACGGACAGATATGTTTTGGATCGCTCTGGTAGACGCGCCACGCAAGCGCCCAACCCAGAATTTCTGCCGATCACTTTTGCTCATTTTATCACCCTAAATCGCCTAAATTCGAACGGTTTCTTCTCCAATAAATTGGATTCGATTACTTAAATTAATTAAAGTATAATATATTGGAAAAAACACTAAAATTACTCAGTTTGATCCCAATAAATCACTAAAACTCCAAAACAAGAAGATTTAGAATGAACTTTAAGACCAACATTCAAGAACTCATCACGAGCTCTAATCTTTAATCTTTAAGCACGCAATTTCGCTAAAAAAAATACATGATTCTTGTGTGGGTGAACTAAAAAAACACTATAGAAACTGAACACTTCACCTTACTCATGGACTTCTGTTAAGCCCCTCTAGAATGTCGTAACTTTCTCAAGACCCTTTCTAAGAACAACTCATCCATAACGATCTTTAAACTTTACTTTTCAACGACCTCTAGTATGATGGGTAGTTGAATGAACCTGAGAACGCATCAGTTAGAATAGATCTCTATGACCTAGCTCTTATGCATGATAAAGAGTATGAAATATAGGAAAATTCTCCTAAACTCCTATAGTACCTCATTCGTAGAAGTGGGGACCTGACAACCATAAATAAGATCCTATTGACACGGCTTAATAGACACTCTAGGACACTTTAATTCTGTGCTCTCATAAAAAGTTTGTCATGACCCAAGTCTACACCTTGGTCGTGGCGGGCACTGAAAGACCATTGCTGGTTCCCAAGAGAACCCTCACCCTGTCTGACGACAAGCAGAAGACTGACTTAAGCATGGAAAAGGTTAAAACTGAAATAAGATTAAATAAACTCAACTTTACATAGCTTTAACTAAAATGAAAAAGTCTGAATAAAATAATGTATTCAACTCGTCATATAATAGCAACTTAAGACTTTAAAACATTTCACAAAGTAAATGAATAATAAAGAATCCTCGACTATACTGACTATCTATGAAGCCTCAAACTAATAAAAATGGAAGTCAGGACAAAACCACAACCTTCTAACTGCTGAAAGTAAATGGAATCCTCCGGAAGGAAGGAGTCTCACCATAGCTAACTCAAAGTCTATGTGATATCAACGAAACTCGTGTTTATGATCCAATATACTTGTGTCTGCCTTGTGAGAAGATGCAGGCCAATTGGCTCAGTACGTGGAATGCACGAGCATGTAAGGGTAATTCTATGGAATAATATAAGATTGATACTGTAACGACCTGCTTAGTCGTTTTGAGCAACAGATTTAATTTCTGGAAAAACTGTGTGAGTCGACGGAACCCACGACGGACCGTCATGGGTACGACGGGCCGTCGAGGGGGTCTCGTTCCAAAAGACTTAGACTTCTGAAATTTGGGTACTGAAATCGACTATCTGAACTTCGTGACGATATGGCAGGACGGACCGTCGTGGGCACGACGGACCGTCACAGGGGTCTCGTTCCAGAACACTTAGACTTCTGAAATTTAGGTACTGAAATCCACTCTCTGAACTTCG
>NC_028637.1:39324224-39324341 GCF_001406875.1 Solanum pennellii | reverse complement strand
AGTCTCTGAACTCTGTGACGGAGCAGCAGGACGGACCGTCGCAGGCACGACGGCCCGTCACAGACTGCATAAATCCCAGGCTGGGTCGGATTTCTGTTAGTAATTTAAAGGGCGTTT
>NC_028637.1:39315577-39316363 GCF_001406875.1 Solanum pennellii | reverse complement strand
TTTTATTAATGAGTTTAAGTCTTCCGCATTACTTTCTGTTGATATTATAATGAAATGTTAGGGTTTAGATTGGTTGGACGCTCACATAGGAGGGTAAGTGTGGGTGCCAGTCGCGGCTCGGTTTTGGGTCGTGACAGATACTTGAATAAAAAAGGAAACATACTTACCTCTTTTAATCTCAACTTAAAGAAAGAATGAGATACTAACGCAAATAGATATTCAACTTAAATATTAGCTACTCAATTTCAAATATATGATAGTTGACTCAGTAAAGAAACTCAAGATACTCAACTTAAGGTACTGAACTCGAAATACCCAACTCAAGATACTTAATTGAACTCATTTCAATAAAAAGCATTTAAAACAAGTGCAATATAAAGAAAAGTTGTTTTAAAACATTATCTCAACTCTATGCGTATAACAAGGATACAACATAACTCAAAAATCTATATGAAAATAGAATAACTGATGTACATAGATGTACTACAACTTCTGTAGGATCTTCTCTAACCGACAACCATCACTTAAAAGCTATAGTGATGGTACATCGTTACTCAGCCCACGCTACACGGCCATCCTAATTTTGCTAGGGTATAGGACCTAAACTGCCTAATTGATCCGCTAGTAAACTATGAAGAGGGTTCATCTAAACAGTATGACCCTTTACTACGCATGATGGCTACATGGTTTACATGGAGATTTGAGTTATTGGAACTCGCATCCCCACATCGGTGCTGAATACTATTCTCAATATATATATATATATATATATATATATATATATAC
>NC_028637.1:39301807-39313325 GCF_001406875.1 Solanum pennellii | reverse complement strand
TATATATATATATATATATGTATGTATGTATGTATATATACATACATACATACAAACATACATACATATATATATATATATAGATATTCACCACTCACCACATGGTCATTATGAACACTGTGATATATTATCATAATCCCTTTTTAGTTCAGGTATATTCTAACTCGTATTGACTTGCAATACTTACTCTACCTCATATCTTGAGCTTTTCACAACTCTTCACATCATAGTCTACCAGAAAACGAAAACTTATCATTACGAACTTACTAGGTACATTAGTATTGTAACATTGTTTGTCATAACACCATCTCCCATACTTAGATTAATAAATCTATGCATACTTTCCTCTAACTATGGCTCTTTCACTAATCCTGCTCATGATCTTATAACTCATCCTACTCTTTCGGGTGAAAATCATACCCAAGCTCTACACGTACTTCTGAAAAAAGGACTTAGACGAATCAAGGCTTAAAGGAAAGAGTACACTCACTTTTAGCTCAAACGCACGATTCAATAGAATATTGGTGCATTCATCTGAAACTGACACTTCACTTACTCATGGACTTCTAGAATGTCGTGCCTATCTCAAGACTCTTGTTAAGAACAACTCATCCATAAGGATCTTTAAACTTTACTTTTCAATGACCTCTAGTATGATGGGTAGTAGAATGAATCTGAGAACGCATCAGTTAGAATAGATCTCTATGACGTAGCACTTATGAATGATAAAGAGTATGAAAGAAGGGAAAATTCTCCTAAATTCCTATAGTACCTCATTCGTAGAAGTGGGGACCTCACGACCATAAATAAGATCCTATTGACACGGCTTCATAGACACTCTAGGACACTTTTTTTAATTTTGTGTTGTCATAACAAGTTTGTCATGACCCGAGTCTACACCTTGGTCATGGCGGGCACTCAAATACCATTGCTGGTTCCCAAGAGAACCCTCACCCTGGCAGACTACAAGCGGAACACTAACATAAGCATGCAAAAGCATAAAACTGAAATAAGATTAATCAAACTCAACTTTACAAAGCTTTAACTAAAATGAAACAGTGTCAATAAAATAATGTATTCAATTCGTCATATTATAGGCAACTTAAGACTTCAAAACATTTCACAAAATTAATGAATAATACAGAATCTTCGACTATACTGACTATTTATGAAGCCTCAAACTAATAAAGATGGAAGTCAGGACAAACCCACGACCTTCTAACGACTGAAAGTAAATGGAATCCTCTTTAAGGAAGGAGGCTCACCATAGCTAACTCGAAGTCCATGTGATACCAAGGAAACTCGTGTTTATGATCAAGTATACCTGTGTCTGCCTTGTGAGAAGATGCAGGCCAATTGGCTCAGTACGTGGAATGTACGAGCATGTAAGGCGAATTCTATGGAATAACATAAGCTTGATACTTGAATAAAAGGAAACATACTTACCTCTTTTAATCTCAACTTAAAGAAAGAATAAGATACTAACTTAAATATTAGATATTCAACTCAAATATTAGATACTCAACTTCAAATATGTGATAGTTGACTCAGTAAAGAAACTCAAGATACTCCACTTAAGGTACTGAAGTCAAAATACCCAACTCAAGATACTTAAATGAACTCATTTCAATAAAAAGAAGTTTAAAACAAGTGAAATATAAAGAAAAGCTGTTTTAAAACATTATGTCAACTCTATGCATATAACAAGGATACAACATAACTCTGAAATCTATATGAAAATACAATAACTGATGTACATAGATGTACTACAACTTCTGGAGGATCTTCTCTAACCGACAACCATCACTTCAAAGCTATAGTGATGATACATCGTTACTCAGCCCATGCTACACGGCCATCCTAATTTTTGCTAGGTTATAGGACCTAAACTTCCTATTTGATCCGCTAATAAACTATGTAGAGGGTTCATATAAAAATTATGACCCTTTTCTACCCATGATGGTGACATGGTTTACATGGAGATTTGAGTTATCTGAACTCGCATCCCCACATCGGTGCAGAATGCTACTCTAAATATATATATATATATATATATATATATATACTTGATCTTATGCTTTTAAAACATATTATTTCTGTGAATTGAGATAGTACTCAAAACTTAGCTTTCAAAAATATCTCTTGGAAATTATACTTTCCTCTTTCATCTATTAAAACTAGCCATAGAATCTGCGGAAGTCTAGCTTCCCTTCATTTTGAAAAGTTTGAAAACATTTTGTTTAAACTCTTAGGGACTACTTAGTTCTCTTGTAACTCTTGAGAAGTGAACTTAACTTGATACTCTTTTCTGAGTTTAAACTTAACTATTAGGGAATACTTAGTTCCCTCATAGCTTCAGAAACGAATTCAACTCTTTACTCTTTCTTGACTTGAACTTTAAGTCTTTAAAAAAAAAGTGAAAATGTTTGTGAAAGACTTTAGAAAACTTTATAACTTTACTTTGACTTGCTTCTTAACTTCAAGACATGTCGCTTAACTTCCTTTAATTGGAGTATGAATTCAAGGATCATGATCTCATGTTTTTGGATGATTCCATGATTTTCAACTTGGAGGGTTCATGGGGAATTATGAGCATGAACTACTCAACTAGAGTACTCAAAGGCACTTCTTCTCTCAAGAATGTTCGACTTATGGGGTCAATGTGAAATTATGGGCATGAACAATTTCACTTAAGGACTTCATAGGTAACATGTAATAATCACATGATTAGGAATTAATCTCAAAGATGAACTACAAACTCAATACTTAAAGGCTTAGAACTTGAAGATCCTACTTATTTGAAGGATGCCCAACTTGCGAAGTTCATACGGAATTATTGGCATGAAACAACATGACTCAAACATCTACATAAATAGATGGACTCATGTATATGAATCTTCTCATTCTCCTATTTACTTCCTCAAACGTAGTTCAATCAATGATTGATCTCCCCACTATTATAGTTAAAGGCTATCTTGAGCTCTACTCTTAACTCTCTCTTAAATGTTAAATATGAATTTAAGAGTTTTGGTTCATGAAATAGAGGATCTAATTATTATAAGGTCATGAATGAATTCTCTTCATACTCATATTAATTTAATTGAGTCTTGAAATAAGTTACAAGAAGTTGTAGAAGACTCATCAATTGGACTTAGAAGGAGTTTCTTAGAACGTTTGAAAGAATCCTCAAAAGCATAACTCGCAACTCTACGTTGAATTTGAATTATGAATTCAAGGTTATGATCATTTTAGGACTAATTTAGGTTTTTAGAAGTAGCTTAGATTAGTTAGAATCTAAATGTAATGAAATGACACTTTAAAAGAACTCAAACGGAGCAACCGTAGGCAAACTGGACTGGGCAGACGACCCTGGAGCTATGAATGGGGCGGAGCTCCAAACCTTGATGGATAGAGATGGGTTTGGGGCGCTCTTGTAGGCGCACCGTTCTTGGCCCTTACCCTGAATTTCTGCCAAGCACTTTTGCTCGTTTTCTCTTCCTAAATCGGGAAAATTTGAACGGTTTCTTCCCCAATCACATAGATTCAATTACCTAACTTAATTACACTCTAATATACTTGAAAAAACACTAAAATTACTCAATTTTATACCAATAAATCATCAGAATTCCTACTCAACAAGATTTAGAATGAACTTTAAGAACATCTTTAACGAACTCATCAAGAACTCTAATATTTAAACTTTAAGCATGAACGCTGAAAAAAATACATGATTGACATGTGGGTGAACTAACCCAACACTATTGAAGCTTGCATACCTCTTAGGTATTAGAACCATGTCGAAATTTTGTAACAAGACGTATGAATCTTGACGAACGCTTGATCTTCTCCTCTTTTCTCTTCTTTTCTCTTCTTGCCTCTTCCTGAACTCTAAACTAAAACCCTATACGTATTTTTGGATTACAAAAATGAACCTAAAAGAATTATAACCTTAAAATATGACTAAAAACAAATTAAACCTGATTGGGTAAGGAAAGGACTAAAAGACCCTTAACTTTTTTCGACTAAGTTTCCTTAACTGGAAAGACTAACATTAAAAGGTCATATCTCACTCATACGAACTCACAATTTAGCAAACTTGGTGGTTTTCGAAAGATAATTCAATGATATTTTTAATGATATCTTGTAGTGCACCTAACCCATCTTGTACTAGGATTTATGTTCGTTTGAAGTTGATCAAAAACTCATACTTTGCTTAACTCTCCATCTTTTTAGATTTTTGTTATTTCCAATTCAATTCTTGATGGAACTCAATGTATTAAGTCTATTCGACTGACCTTAATACTTAAGAAAATTTTAATTACATTGTAAAAATCACTCAATACGATGAAAGGCTCAAGTCTTAGCTCAAAACAATTATCTGGGTGTTCCAATCTTTAGCCGAATTATAAGATCTTCAAGCTTCATTTCCTTACGCTTATCCTTTAGATAATACTTGAAGTCTTTCATAAATGAGGCAATATATCGATCATTGCATCCACTTGAAAAGCTTTATTTACTACCATATCTTCAGCAATCAGATCATAGAAAATAAGTTAAATTTCATGCACTTATTATCCAACATTTTTACTATCGATCATTTTATACTCTAAAAACTTTGTGACCACAAGCTTTTTAAGGCATGCATATTCTTTCTTTTATTTCTTCTCAAGTCCATCCCACAAATCTTTTGAAGTTGTCATTGCACCATAGACATTATATAAGTGATTCTCTAAAGCACTCAGAATGTAGCATTTACATAGGAAGTCTGCCTGTTTCCATGCTTCAATAATCATGATTTTTTCTCTATTTGGCATTTCAGCAGTAGACACTGGAGTTTCTTTGCTGGTAAATTTTTTACATACCAAGAGTGGTAAGCCCGAAAATTACATGTTGTTGCCATCCATTGAAATTCAAACCAGAGAATTTACTTGGTTTCTCATATTTTTTTGTCCAACAGTTCAGGTTGGTGCAGCAACAACCACTATAACATTGTTGATTTCCATTTTTGATAAACAAAATCGATATAGTCTTAGCAAGCAATAACTCAAAATTGCAAACTCAAAGGAGTATACAACCACGAAGGTTTTTGCTTCCGCCAAAAACACATATAAAAATAATAATTTCCTTCAAATTGTTGCCAATCTATATTTTAAAACAGAATTACGAATCCCAACAAAACTTTGCAAAAACACGAAGTTACAAAAGTTTTAATGAACCAGTAAGAGAGATGAACAAAAATTAATTTACAAAAAAAACGTTGTAAACGTACGAGAACTTGGAAAATAAGAAAAGAAAAATAACAAGGTCACTGAATTCACAGTGTCCCCTTAAGGAAATTATTCCCCTTTAGTATTCGAGGTTTGATTTGGAATATGTCCTCCCAGGATAGAATGATCATAATCACGAACGTATGGATACCCAAAACTCTTGTGCAAGCGAACCATTCAACGGCAATAAAATACACAAAGAAACTTTGTGTACAAGAAGAAGAAGACGAAATAAAAATATCGTAAGGAAAAATTCTGAAGAAAAAATGGTATTTATAAGAAAGAGAAACCGGTTCCTAAAGGTTGCAACCCTTTCAGAATCCACACGGCCAATTAATGAATGTTCGCAACCTTTCAAAAGATCATGATTGTTCCTGAAAGTTGCAAGCATTGAGGACAATCATTTCCAAACGGTGGGAAATTTTAAATAGTGAAGGATTTTAATTAAAATGGGTCGCACAGATCTGAGTCAGTACGGGTTAATAAAATAAAAATTTGAAGCGTTTCGGTTAATCTCAACTAAATATTCAAAACATTTATGTTATCAACTAATTAATAGAAAAGTTTTGGCCAATTAATTTAATTTAATTAATTAAAATATAATTAAATAAATATTTAAAATAAACTTTGTCCAAAAATAATCTCTCGATCGGTCATTTTCTAAAGCCGAAGCCAAAAATGAGTCGAGCGAGCGATGACGACGACGGCACGAGGGGTCCCTCTTTCCAACCCTTTTAACAATTAATAGGAGTGTTCTATATTTTAACTCTCCTATTTTTTTTTCAACCAGTGATGAGGGAGAAATGTCTTTTCATTAAATCATAAGAAGACTTTTAAAGTTCTGAACTTTTCAAGTTACTCTCTTTTCAATCCCTCCATTTCCATTAAATCTTGATACATACCGAACATCTTGTTAGGATATACTATTAACCATGAGTTATGATATAGTATTAATATTGAACAATTTTTTATTCATTTATTTAATTTAATAAAGTGTTACATTAAATAGATCAATTGTCATATATGTGCCCTTAACTTATATAGTAGATGATTTGGTGTATAGAGTTTAAGCNTCATATATGTGTCCTTAACTTATATAGTAGATGATTTGGTGTATAGAGTTTAAGCTTATACACAGAAGATTAAATCATCAGTTCTTATAAGTTAAAATTTATAGTTCACAATCATAGATGGAAATTTGGACAAAATCATCAGAAAGATTGTAGCACGAGATTAAAGGTAATTTATCTTGATTATGAGAATGGCATAGTTCTAACTTCTCGTGCTAGTGCATTTGGTATGTATTGAACGGGACCAAGCATAGATAGTTGTTTTAGACTGACTGATGAAAACATATTCTCTAAACTATTAAATGTACTTATATTCTTAATCTTGATATAACGATTATGATCTCTATATATTAATTATCATTTTGATTTATTAAAAGGTGAGATTCTGAGATGAGTCAATATGCCTGGTAGATTGGATGATAATAATATATATTGGTGAAATAATTAGTTAGTTGATGGAATCCATGTCTCAATATAGAGATTGATGATACACCTTTTATGAGAAGCTTGTAAGTTTTCATGTGTAAACCCGGCCTGTAGATTTATGAATCTGGCACATGAAATAAGTTAAGTATTGCTCTAAAAGAAGTTAATCATTGGATTAAATTCGTCAGTAATTTAATTTATTGATTAGCATCGGTAATCTAAACATGGGGAATCAAATAAGTGTTTAGTGGTGAATTTTGAAATAAATAGTGGAGTTCAATTACGAATTTTTAGTGAAATGATTTGTAATTTATTATGGTAAGAATAATTCAAATTAATTATTTAGAATTATTTCCATAATAGGAAGGCTCAGTAATAAATTTTGTGGTCCCTCCAGTGCCCAATTTAACTAGATCTCAGAATCCTCTTTTCTACTAGAAGATGGAAAAGTAGCGTATCTTCTTTTTAAGGAAGAAACGTGTGTTTTCATGTTTTCTTGAAAAAAAAGGATTTGCTTTTCTTCTCCTCTTTGGACTAGGAAGACATCTCTATAAATAGGGATTCTTCTAATCTAGATTGATTTGAGTATTCTATACAATACTTGCCCACCCAAGTATTGAGAGAGTTCAATTGTTGATTGGGATCACTGTAGAAGACTATAGGGCTGGAGTTGGATTTACTTCATGATATCTGCACACGCTTCAAGAGGTAATCCTGAGTTAATTTTCAGCATACTTTGTATGTGATGACTATTTGTGATTGTTATTTATATTCATGTAGGATTTATGATTCTGGAATGCTTCCGCTTTGTATGCTATTTTTCAACACATCTATCTCTACCTTTTCCACTTGAAGTAATTCTACTCAATATGATGTGTTCAATTGAAACTTGATCATCATCAATGGAAGAAATTTGTTTCTCCATTTTCCTTAAACATGTAGCAGCAATAACTACAGGAGGAGGAGGAGGAGGTGGTGATACTTGAATATCAATGAGCATGTCCGGACTTTTATTCGTTGCAATATCCTCATGAGGGAATTTCTTGGGTTGGCCTTTTTTGAATTTTTTAAATTAATCCACGGTCCATAAATTAACTTCTTTTACTTGACAATATGTCTCTAACCCATTGCACTTGGTGACCAGGCCTTAAAATATAGCATTATACGAAGTTATATAAAAATTTTTAAACACATTTATATGTACAATTAATGAAATTACAATGTTGTCTACTTATTCGACATAAACCTAGAGTCAAAATACTGTACCTTTGTTTAAAAATTTTACTTGTAATATGTACTTTCTTTATCTCAAATTATGTGAAAAGGTATGGAGTATTGAGATTAAAAAATCTTAGTTTGACTAGGAATTCGGGAATATATTCTTCAACTTTTGAAATAAAAACGTATACACAAAAATTTCTACAAATCAACATAGCGAATGAATCAAAATATTTTATAAAAGAAATTGCTTGATTCCTCAAATAATAACACTTTAACATGCAATAGGATGAACATAGTATAAATAATAAATCCATATAACAAGAACCAAATCGCAAAATGAAGCCAATATCAAAGGACAATGGCCATTTTTAGATTTTAAAGACGACTGGTGTGTTGCATCTTGATACAACCTTAACTTGTTTTATTAAGTACATGTTGTTTTCATGAACATAGGAATAAAAAGAACTCTGATCACCATAAACATTTACAAGAATAATCTATAGTTGCACTCGAAACGTATTTTGGTTCTTGCAATTTAAGCCTATACTCAAAATAAGAGAGTGAAAATACGTAATTTCACTATTGATTCTGGTACAAACTCTTCAATCCTTTTTTGAAATGATAGTTACATATTTATAAAATATTGTAAGTCGAGATAAATAATTATTCAATATAAAATTGTGAAAACTACAATCAAAGAAAAAAAATTGTTTGACTCTCTAAACAATAACACCTCCACATAAAATAGCATGAAGGATAATATAACTCTCTATGTCTACGGTATTTGGTAAAAATTTCGTGTCTTCCAAAATAAAATTTATCTATTAGAAGTACAAAAAGAACAGATATATAACAATATATAATAATTAAAAAAAAGACAGTATAAAATAATCAAAATTAGAGAACATACCTGATTTTTTGTGAAGGTACAATACCTAAATTTGCATTACATTTTGAAGAAACTTGCACTTTCTCTTCTTCTACCTTCCTCACTATGCAAATCTTTCAAAATGTGAGAAAAATATTAAACATAAATTAATCAAATTACATTAAAAAAAATTGGCATACAATAATTTTTTTTCACCAATATAAAAAATATAATGAATTAACAAATAAAAAGTGAAAAGAAAGAAAACAGAAAAATATTGCACCATATTGCAAAACTCACCTCTTTTAATCTAACATCTTAAATTAATAATACATAAAAATATAGCAGTGTTAATGACTAGGGCAAAGTGCAATAAATTGATCATGTTGTGCTTCGTTTTTCGCAAAATGGATTTTAATCATGACCTAACAACTCTTTTGGGACTTTTAAATGTTTTGAAAAGTGGCCACCTAACGAAATGATGTGTGTTGGGGCACTTATCTAACCTAGATAAATCTAACTATGGTCAACTTACTAGAGATAGGGTAAGGATTCAAATCACCTTGAGGGGAAGGTTTTAGGAATCTCTTGATGTCCACAAATGTATATCCCGGCTCTATCTCATGCAACTTATGTGGGGATTAAAAGTAGCATGTATGGTCGCTTCATTTAGGTTATTTAATTTAAACATGCAAACTAACTGATGAATTATATTATAAACTTTATTAGTTTAATTAATAATTTAAGCATGCGAGACTAGATGATAACACAATATAAAACATAACAAATACTAAGCAAATAATAAAGGAAAAAACGAGGAGACCGAAATTACGCAATTAAATAGTCAAGAGAAACATATTATTTTATTTAATAAACTATCCCAAATAAATATAATTACAAAACATAAATTAAAAAGGAAGCAAAACTGTAAAAGACTTTACGGATCAGCGTTCGGCTTCTGTATAGGGATAGACAAAACAAATGTTTGTCTTTTACGGTATGACGCAAATGTCATCATCTCTGTAGGGCCTAAACTAACCCTACCCCACCACCACACGTAACGTTCTAAAAGGTTCCTTGTGGCCTATTGAATGTCCCAAAGACATTGTACTACTACTTAAGGAGGTTTTAGACCAAAATAAAAATATATTCTCCTATAGGCCCCCTAGACATCAAGTTAAACAAAGAGCACGAGAAGTTAGAACATAAATCTTACATTGACCTCTAAATTTTATCAAACATGCTTTCGAACACACATAGTTGAAAAGTTCTCATGCTAGGTGTGTGTGTGCAAACAAACAACATAATAGTAAAGACTAATTTAAAAGTAATAAAATTATATTTACAAGTAGAATATTAAAAGAGCCAAAGATTTATTTAATATACTTTTAATTTGAAAGATAGCAATTTCACATTGGCATTGATATATTAGCTGGGTTTAAGTGGCAAAATATTATTCAAAATGCAAAATTCATATATTGACATATTTGAACAGGGCAAATGAACATGCTGAGAAAGATTTCACATCTTATTTTAAGTGTCGCGAGTTTAGAAGTAGCTGATTTGCAAAATAGGATTAATTGATTTTCACATTGGAGGAAAGTTTATTTACCAAGCAGCCTAGCATGCAGGAGCGAAAGATGAGTTATTAATGTATGGTGGAAGAAAAATGTATAAATACAACTCATGAGTTATTTAACATGCTAGTAAATAATTGATTTATTTTAAGTGGCCAAAAACAACTGTAATATCGAAATTGTTACGAGTAGGCAATAAATACGCAAAAAATTATTATAATTTTTCAACATGCTAAAAATTACTTAATAATACCTAAGAACATGATTTTAAAAGATTGAAAGGTCACACATATTGCATA
Source organism: Solanum pennellii (assembly GCF_001406875.1). Lineage (NCBI taxonomy): Eukaryota > Viridiplantae > Streptophyta > Magnoliopsida > Solanales > Solanaceae > Solanum > Solanum pennellii. Next base: position 39,302,597 of record NC_028637.1, on the reverse strand, counting down.
ATTTGTAGAGCCATGATTACTAATAAATTTTCATGTTAGAGAATATTTAACCATACACCATAATTTATGAGAATTGAGTAAACATGCAAATATTAAACTGCAAAACATATAGACATGATTTATTTTGTAAAAAGCATTTAAGTGTATATGCTGTTTTATATATCCCAAAATATGCCATTAAATGAGTTACCCAAATAAATTGTTACATCCTAAATAGGATCTCTAAAAAAACTATATGATGGCAGTTTATTAAGTACAAAAGAGTCAAAATTTAGGCAACGTTAGATCGTATATGCATGGGATCTATATTTATTTAGAAACAAACTTTTACTACATTTTTCTAATATAGGGAACATTAATACACCCGTTGGATATTACATTAGACAAATACAAACCAATAGTTGATTTAAGATGATTATCAAAGAGATATTATAATATTTTTGCATTCTTCAAGTAATTTATACATAGCCAGATTTTATAGCAATCACACCGAATAAAATAAAATAAAATAAATGAGAAATAATTAACACCTAATTTCCCCTTACCCTTGAACAATCCCAAGAATATTTTATGCATAATAGAGAGTTAGAGTTATACACATATAACAACACAAATAATGAACAAGTGACCAAAATATACAACATTAAAATTAATAAAAAATACTTCCAAACAAAATTCTCTTGTAGGCACTCTTCAACATCTTGAACTCTAAGTTCAAAACATATTAGAAAAGATAATGCAGCATATACATACATACATATATATATATATATATATATATATATATATA
>NC_028637.1:39266950-39301674 GCF_001406875.1 Solanum pennellii | reverse complement strand
ATATAAAGATTTTGGGTCAGTATTGACTTTCTTTGGATTCTGGTGGTGAGTCAAAGCTATTATATTTGAATATAATGGGAGATTATTATTGCATTTATACATAGTAGAAAATACTTACTTTTCTAAACATTGACATATTTGATGAGAGAAGGAAAAAAGAGATTTTGGAGTTAGACATTGTCATTGACATTGTTGGCTTCTTTCACTGTATAGGAGGGTGATGATGAGTCCAATATGACTACCAATTAATTGATTTTTTTAATGAAAAATACAGGGATCCCTGCTCAAATTTACTGATAATGAGTCAAGGTATTTGTAGAATTTGAAAATGAATTTTTTCAAATGCTACTCTTCTATGTTGTTTGAACTCTTAAAAAATGTCATTAGGTATGTGTTAGACTCTTCAAAAGTAGAGTACTTTTAGAGAATCTGATATCGGTGGTGCATCAAAAGTGAAGGGTCTAGACAACTTAGTTACAGACTGTTGTATATAAGGCTATTAACTTCTATTGTTATGAAAAATACAATGATCATTTGCTTGAGTTTATTGGTTAATTTGAAATATTTGTTGTTGGTGCTACTGCAAGAAGTTTAGATGAACTGCTCTGAATGCCTATGACAGTAAGCAATATTTTAGTATTTTCAATCTTTTTTTTGTTAATTTCATTTTACAAGTACATACATAAGTTGAGCCCCATTGAGTTGTATATATACGTTAATTCATCTGCACTATATTATTCTCTTTGAACTACAACATCAAAATCGTAATTATATATGTTGTTTGTATAGTTAAATTAAGCTTAAAAATCATTATTTCAGAAATTCTCAATTGATTAAAATGATACTAAAAAGATGTCAAGGAAGGACACACACTCCCTGGAGAGAATACATTTTCTTTTTCAGTGGATGAGTAGTTTTAAAAAATATTCTCATTACCTGGCTAAAAGTACATTACAAATACTTGACCTTTTTCATTTTCCATGGAGGTCAATGACTGTCATTTGTTCTTTACTTGGATAAATGACATACCATTGTGAAATGAAAATGTTGATAAATTATTGTTTGAAAATGAATTTGATTAGTAAAGTTATTTTTGAATTTTATTATTTATACTAATCAAACATCTCTCATTGATTCGTCTATATTGATATATTTATAACGGCTCCAATTTAATTTTTATGTTTTTGTTAAGCAGTTGCAATGACTATGTAATAGATGGAGATGATCATGCATTAATCAAATTTTGTCAAAATCACAGCTTAAGAAACTTAATAATTCCTAAAGGACTCCAAAAGTAATGTCGTTACATGTGTTTATATTGAACTTATCACGAATCATATTGACTTCTATATTATCTAATGAATTTCCTATTTTATCGATTGTGTCCAAATCAGCTAGTAATCTTCAAATTTCAAGAAGATCACACACAACTTTGTCAAAGGAGGTGCCTGCAACGAGTAATTTGAGTGAATCACATATGTTGTACAAATTCAGCTAAGTATTGAGTATTTCTTTTCTCTTTTGGCTGAGAGTAGTAGTAATGCTTCACTCTTCTCTACTTCTCCCTCATTCACTTTGCTTGGATTTCTTTTGTTTTTCAGTCTTTCAAACATAAATTATTTATTGATGGATCATTGATTCTTTGTGTTTCACCTAGCCTTTTTGTTTTTGAAGGTAAGGAGGAAGTCATAGATATGCTTCACTATATTAGTCTATAGTAGTTGTTTGAGAAGACGAAACATAAGTAATGAATTGGTGGTGATTGAATTGATTAACATGGAGGGAAAAAAATAATACATCTACTGTATAGTTTTTCTATATTTTTTGTTATCTCTATCAACATATCACTAATGATCCCGTTGTATCCATTGACCTATTGTTCCAACGTAGTCCGTGCATTATTTAAGTTTTGAGTAATAAAATTATGCATCATTGAGTTGTAATTATTTAGCTAGATATCTATGTTAATTTTCAATCCAATGAAAATATCCAGAAAGTTTTGGTACTCGATGTTACTAACTAATCTATTCAAAAGCGTCAAATTCTTTAGTTATTTTCTATTAACTTAAAGTTGTTATATGGTGTAACATACCAAATATGTTTTCTGCAACTTCATTAGTTACAAGATTACTTTTTGTTGAAATTAACCGCTTCAATTTTGCTAAATCTAAACAGGAAAAAGTATTTAACAAATATTATCTTTCTTTGATGATGGTGCGATACAAGCTGACAAAGTTTTGTTTTTTCAATCCCATTATTTGAATGATCAAAGTTATCCAAAACACAGATACAACAGGACCGTCTCTGGCAGGAACAGAATGTTATTTATATGGTTAAACAAGTTTTGACAGAGTAGAAATGTATTCTATTAGATGACTAATTTGACCTATATATTGGTATTAATAGTTTTAGAGTATTAAGATAGTTATTAGTAATAACTGATAACAACCAAAAGAACTACAAGCCGTCATTTATTATTGCCAAAGATAAATAAATAAACAAATAAATATATATAAATATATATATATATATATAATCAAATAATTTTTCCAAATAAAACAACTAAATATNTATATATATATATATATATGCCTAATCCTCAAACTTATAAAAAAATCTTTCTCTTCCTCCCTATTAAAATATTATTTTCACACCTATTTATCATGTGTAGAAATTAATGAAAAATAGGTTTGCACCTGATACCGTACTTGAAGCAGTTCGAGACATGCGATGCCAAAACCTTCCGCCTCTTCTTTTTGTTTCTTTTTCTTATTTAGTTATGACCCATATATTAAACCTCAAATAATTTAATTCACTTTAACCCATTGGTAAAGTGGTATAGAATATTATTAAATGATCACTTTAGTCCATTAACTATCGATTAATTAACTTATGTTAAAAGAATATTCAAAATTTCTTAAAATGACCTTTCGGGTCATTATAGTTAGTACCTTTACAAACAAATTGAAAACGAGTTAGGATATTTATTTCTTGATCATTCGATTAATACTTTGTTATTTTTTTGGCAATTTTAGTAAACAAAAAATTATGTTAGTAATTTATCAATAAATTTTAAATATTTATGTGTTTTCATCTGGTGTCCAGGATCCACGTTAGAGCCTTACAAAATCCGGATTCACGTCAAGAAATCCCACATTGGGGGGGGGGGTAAATGCTCTCTAACAAAGGTGACATGATACCCAAAGGGAATCGAACACCAGACATCTTGGTTAAGGATTAAGGAGTACTAACTACTTCACCACTACAATTGTAGATAATAAATTTTAAATACGTTAGTATGATTATTTATATTTTAGGAAAATTCATAAGTACCCCTTCAACCAATGCAATAAATCTCAGAGACACACTTATACTATACTAAGGTCCTATTACCCCCTCAACTTATTTTATAAATAATTTTTTACCCCTTTTCGGCCTACGTGACACTAGTTGGAAAAAAATGTCAAAACAGGCTGAGCCCACAAAATAGTGGCATGTAAGACGAAAAGGAGTGGAAAATTATTTATAAATAAGTGTAGGGGGTATATGATTCTTTGTATAGTATAAGTGTGTCTCTGGATTTTAGGCATAGGTTGAATAGGTACTTGTGCATTATCCTTTTATTTTTCTAATAAATTTACTCATTGATTGTTAGTTTGTTGGTAATATGTCATTCAAGTTCAAGGTTATGTTATTGATTGTAACACCCCGTAGTCCAGATAGACAAAAAAAAACCAGCTTTACAGATAAAAAATTTGCAAGTGCAACCAACGTTGGTATCGATGGACCGTAGGTTAGACGACGGTCCGTCCTGCACAATCGTTGATGTGATCACAAACTCCCAAAAAATTTTCAGCCCAAAAAATTTGTTAAGTCATGGACGACGGACGGACTTACGGTCCGTCCTGCCCAATCATCAATGGGATCAAAAACTCCCAAAAATTTCAGCCCATAAAATTGATCAAGTCTTGGACAATGGACGGACTTACGTCCGTAGGATAGACAACGGTCCATAGTCCGTGACCGTCGATTGAGACCCCCATTCACCCACTCTCGAACAAGAGCTACGGATGACCATCACGGTCCGTAGGTGGACCTACGAACCGTAGGTGGGAAATTTGCAGACAGTTAATTAAAAATGCAGTTGGTCAACTTCAAATCGTCATAACCCTTAAAAAATTAATTAGGTGTTCCATGACCTACCCACAGATAAATAATTAAATTATCTTTCCATAGTCACCGAGCTTGCTAAAATCAGACCTCCCAGTAAAAAGTTATGCCCATTTTAGTAAAGGTCTGCCGAACAGGCCTAATCGACGGACCAAACGACGGGGCATCGGTCAGACGACGGACCGTCAGCCCTGACCATCTTTTGGTCCGACAGCAACTTATCCAGGGGTCTTTTGGTCTTTTTCCACTTTGTTTAAACCTTATGTTTTGTTTTGACCCTAAATAATCAGATTTTAGTCAATTTAAGCCTAGAAACATAATTAAAATATAGTGAATGTCTATTATATGGGGTCCTTTTAGGGTATGGTTAGGAATTTTACTTGAGGACCAAAGGCGGTCCTGTTCATAAAATCAACCCTTAAGAGAACTAATAAGACTTCTCTTCTCTCTTCTCTCTTTTCCCTACTTTCTTCTTCTTATTCTATAGTATCTTAAAACAAAAGAAAATTTGGTCTAGTTATAATTTATTCTGTGTTTTTAAATTTGCTCCACAAAATATGAAACCTTTTAGCCAAAATAACAATAGCATATATTACTAATCTTTTTGCGAAAATGAAAATAGTATATATTACTATCATGATTATTCACGTCAAACCATGTTGTTGGATTTGTATTAGGATCTAAAATGCATATGATAATTTCTTAAGGAGTGGAAGGAGCTTACTCTGTCTCTTATGACGAAAACATGAGTAAAAGCTTTTCAATTATTGGATTAAAATTAATCAATGAACGTAAGAGTTAATGTGATTAAAACATTCAAATTCATAAAAACGTCATACACCTTGTGTACTAATTTTGAGAAAAATCACAAGTTATGTTATATACTCTACATCAAAAATGATCTATAGCGTCAACTAATTAATGGAAATACCTCAATTACCTCAAAATATGAATTTTTAATGGTAATTAACACTCTTTGTATATGTCCCTAAAATCTTTAACAACATTGGATTTGATGTCACAAAGCAATTTAGAAGCCTAAGATAGACGTCTCATTTTTAAAGGCATTGAACAACCTCTGGTTAATTGCACACAAAGATTAAATGTTAATGACTCTCTTATATGGTCTTTTTATAATGTAATCTCTAAATTCTATCAATGACTTTTACGTATTAATTACAACCTTCCTTCAAGTGTAATAATAGTAATACAAAACTAATAGTTGCTTCTAGTTGTGATCATAATAGCTAACAAAGACTTTTTTTAAAAAATAAAACAGAAAGACTTGGAACACCAACCAGCAACCTGATTTTTTTTACTGTTACAATAAAGAGATATTTAACGGATAATTGATAATATTATTGCATTTAGATTAGTAAAGAATTTTTCCACATTTAAATAGAGTGGAAGATATAAATGCGCTTATTTGTTATTATATCTTAATATATAGGGAAAATACATGAGTACCCCCTCAACATATGCCTAAAATCTCAGAGACACACTTATACTATACAAAGGTCCTATTACCCCACTGAACTTATTTTATAAATAATTTTCTACCCCTTTTCTTCCTACGTAGCACTAGTTTGAAAAAAATGTCAACACACGCTGGACCCACAAGATAATGCCACGTAGGCCGAAAAGGGGTAGAAAATTATTTGTAAAATAAGTTCAGGGGGGTAATAGGACCTTAGTCTAGTACAAGTGTGTCTCTGAGATATCGGGCATAGGTTGAGGGGGTATTTTTGCATTATCCCAAATATTTCGCAACAAGTATATTATTGTTGCAACATTCCTTTATTTTTCTCTGAAGACAATGCTGTTAATTCCAATATGATGAAATTACAAAAAGATAATGATCATATGATCCCATACTAGGATATCTTTATTGTAAGAAGGAAAAAGATAATGATACACCCATCAATATTGTCATTTATAGTTGATATGTCTCATAATAAAAGTGGCTCATATATGCCCCTACATAACAAAATTGGCTCATATACACCCCTACCGTTACAAAAATGATAAAAATTAATTTTAATACTTTATATTTTCACATATAAATTATTTTTTGACTTCTTTGATAATTATTATTTGAGTTTCTTTTTCTTATTTCAAAATTCTTTTATTCTTTAGAGTAAAATAAGAGAAATAAAAAGAAAGAATATTGGATTACAAAAAAAAAAAGAGAAAAAAAATATATTATTTTTGCTATTGCAATTAATTTAGCATTTATATCTGGAATTTCTTTTTAGAATATCTATAATAAATATTATAAGGAAATAAGTGAAAAGAATAAATTTGACCATTAAAAAATAAATTTAAAATAAATGTTGAAGTATACAAGTAAAAAAATGTGTGAGAACAAAATGATATATGTGAGTCATTTGTGTAACAATATGAGTATATATGAGTCATTATAGAAGGAGGTATATCAACTCTAAATAACAAAGTTGAGGGGTACATCAAACTCTTTTCCCTCTTAAGAATTTTATCTACAAATATAATGATCATATCCCATACTAGTGTATCTTTATCCTCAATTGAACAAAAACCAAACATATTTTTTCTCAAGACTCGTAATCTAACTACTACATTCTTTTTTCATGATCCAAGAAAAAGTGTTACAAGTAGAAATTACCTTCCAAAAATAAAGTTTATATCGAAGAATAACTTGTTGTTTACTACACAAAATATACTTGAAGGAAAACAACAATGTCTATGACGATGGAGAGAAAAAATTAGGATATAAAAATGAAAAATATTCATGGTCGAAATGATTGGGAATGGATGCTTGATCCTATCAATCCCCAATTACAAGCAGAGGCAATACATTATGGTGATATGACACAAGATTGTTACTATGCATTTGGTAAGAAAATTTCATAGCAATAAACGACATAGATATATTGGGTGCTTTAGGTATTATAAGTGCTTATAACATTGCTCAGTATACATAATCTCACATATTTCCATAATTTGGAGGTTTACTTGCATTTACTTGATGTGTTAGTATAGATTTCTTCTTGTTTTTAAGTTCTATATAAGTTTGTCAATTAGTATTTGATATGTATTAACTACTTTTCATATCGATATTAGTTTTTCAAATCCTTTTTTTCTTTATTTTTGCAACAAGAAAATCCTAGAGGGACAATTGACACACCATTCAAAGCTCGAATGATGGTGGGATCGTCCCTCTCCCCCTTTTTGCTTATTATCGGATAGTGGGATCATCCCTATACCCCTTTTTTCTTAAACAGTATCATGCATTTTGTGTACAATAGTTTCAAACATGTGACATACGTTCATTCATACATCACGCATGGTCTAACGCCTACACCTCAACGTTGGGGCTCAGTTGTAACGGCTCCGGTCCACTTGTTAAGGTATTGTCCTTTTTAGGTATAGGACTGCATGGATTAGTCCCTCGGATTTTAACTCAACACGGTGTGTAAAATGTTGTTTTGAACTTGTTCTTACAAGGTCACTAACTTTCTTCTCCCATTTCTATGTGGATTCGCCTACTTAAGGAGTAATTTTCACTCCTTTTTCGAACGATTGCTTTCTATCATGAGCGTCTTTTGATCATTACTTATTGTAGAATAATTATCTTTGCAAATAAATAAAAACCAAACAAAATTCCATTCCATATAGTACTAGCTTCTTCTTTTTGGCCAAAGAAACAGAAAAAATACTGCTAGAAACTCTTCAAAATTTATGGTTTTCTCCGAAAATTACTCCATATATAAAATGTAAAAGCTAGAGATGAAAGGAAACTAATTACATGACAATGAAACAAAACAAGTATACAAATGGAAAGATATTCATGATGTAAATGATTGGGAAGGGATAATTGACCCCATTGGTTGAATACGTGTGTCTACAATCAGTCGACAGACTTGGTCCCTTGACTCAGTAATAATCGCAATAAGGAGTAAACAATGAACAGAAGACAACACCAAAAATTTAGGTGGAAACCTCCTTGCTCAAGAGAGTAAGAACACGACCTATCCCACAAGTTTTTCAACAGTTTTAACTAATCTCTTGAAGAAAAACTTAAACACAAATAAAACGCCAAATGAGATTAAGCTACTAATCTCGAGGCTAAGTAGTAACCTGTTACTTGTTGATCCTAAGCAGATACCAGACTTCCCACTAAGAATCAACCCTAGATAACTTAGACTTTAACTAATCAGATAAAACACCTCCAACTAAATCAACTAGCTCCTAGATGACTTAGAATTTTCACTAAGAAAATACAACACTGCCTACTAATTAGTACCCCTAACAAATTTAGACTTTTACAAACCGAACAAGAGATTTGAATCCTTTATGGATTAGGAACATATTTACAATTTAAGCAATGAAGTATTTCTCCTAAGACACTATGACACTTGCAACTTGATCAGGTGCTTGTGTGATTTTGGAGAAGCATTAACCGAGATGGTCTTTGTTTGTGTACTTGAGACTTTCAAGATGCAAAAACGTATAAAATGATAGACACAAAACTCAATCTCAACAAGATGTTTTCAGAGACTATATCAAAATGGACAAAAAACCCTAGGAAAAGGCGATTTGTTGAATGCCCAGTGTCGGCAGCGTTTTGACTACTGTCGTTTCGTTCTTTTCTCATACACACAATTTCTATTTGAATTTCCCTTGCTGACTTCTTTATTGCTTGAGTTCTTGAAAATAAATTGCTAGCTTTCTCTCTTCTTGAATATATAATGTTGTTCATTTTTTTTTATATATTAATTGCCAACATGGGTTTTGACCACTTAAACAATCAACTTTTTCCGCCCTTCCTTTTGATAAAGTACGCTAAATATCTCACCAACCATTCTAACAAGACTGTAATTAAAATAGATTTACAGATGTGCACCACTTTGGATCTAGATGGAGGTACTTCACCAAGAACTGGGTCGCTACATTAGTGAGGATCATTAAGAAACCCTAGAATAGTAATTTTTTTCCTTTTTGATGAAGACACGCAAATATTTATCATATTGTGTTTATTCACTCATTTCCTTTTTTCATTACTCTCAATAGCAGAAGAACTTTTCCTGGACATGGTCCCTTTTTAGATCCCTAAGTTTGTTAAATCATAAAAACATAGCATCAGGTCCTAAGTAACATTTCCCCTCTTTTGATGATAACAGATTTGTTCACATTCTTCCCCCTTATGAGCATGCCTCTTAAGGTAACTAGATTTGTCCCTTTTGTATTATTCCATACGTTTGTCAAATCATCAAACATCACATCAACAACAAAATAGCGATTCCTCCTTTCTTGATGATGACAAACTTTTTCAACTTCTCCCCCCTATCGGCACGACCATATCCTCTTCAAGTATCACTTCTTCTCCCTATCGGCATGATCATGTCGTCTTTAAGTAGAACTTTTTCCCTGTATTGTCATGTCCATGTCATCATTGATTGTCATAATTGATTTCATACCCTAACAATCTTCCTACTTTTGACATCTTAAAAAGTTTTAAAGAGTAAACCAAATTGACAGAAATGTAGTTCAAGCAAATTCATGGCCACTTGAAAAAAAATGAGCATGGGAAAACTTCATTAAGTAATGAGAGAAGTCAATAAAAAACAAGGTATTTTTCATTGATAAATAAAAGATAAGCAATCAAATTATTGCAATTATTACTATGAATGTGAACCAATGCAACACCCGCTGATTTGTATTAAAAAGAAGAATGAGGAATTACATGGCAATTTAAGGAGAGTGGGATGTCTTACAAGACAGATTAAAAGATTAAGATTACTAAAGCAGATCCCTTAGCATGATTTTTTTCAGAAGCATCTCCTAAGTTCAGCATGCTTTGCTGTTGGAGCTTCATGTTAAATCATTATAGAAGCAAATTCTTCTTAACCTGGGCCCTCTAATTTACTGTTTCAGAAGCTGAGCTTTTAGATGAACTATTTCAGTATCCCGGTTAGCAATAGAAATTGTCAGAGCTTCCAACACAAGCCTGAGTTTCTCATGGAAGAAAGATTGATAAAATCAAACTTACTCAAGCCACCAAGATAAATAGGTCAATAACAAAGTAACCATTTCATTCCTATTTTTATAATTTCATGTTTTTTCATTTTCTTAATAAGTCAGACACCGTCCAATGTAGAATACATTGAGTTCTAAGAATATCAACTCTTTTCCTTTTTGGTGATCATCTTTTCTACCTTCTTTTTTTGTTGGACCTGGTCCCTCTTCAAACTAAAAATTTTTGTCGATTTGAGAATTCTACATTGGTAACACTTGATTTAAACATTTGAAGTGTTTTTAGAGAGGAGAAAGCATGGTTTTGAAAAACATTATATTTTGAAAGGGCATTTTAATTTTTCTGGGGAGATGGATAGAAATATGACGTATAAAGAAAGTGAAAGAAAGTGTCATTTTGGTACTCAAATGATGGAACTTAGCTCAGATACCTGAATGACAAACTTGTGGAATTGCAAAAGTTTTTCATTGATAATTCAAAATTCAATGTTCAGAGTGCTAACCTTTTAGTAGGACCGAGTCCCTCTCCGTTGTTTGGATGTGATTTTCAAGATCTACGTTGACTTTCTTTTTCCTTCATCCTTTTTACCGTGTGTATATACCTACACCATGTGTGAGACTAAACTTTCTAAAACATACATAACTGAAAATCAAAGACACCTGTTCCCTTTGCATAGTCATGAAAGTTTTGATTGCTTAAAGCAGGATCCATTCAGTTTAGTTTTAGCATCCCCAACTTCAATTTTTATATATTAACCAGGTCCCTCGTCAGAGCTTTTGTAAAGAAATCATTGATCTGATCTTTGATCTTACACAATTACAAGTTTATATTTCATTTGTCAAATAAATATGCTTAGTCCTTTTATGGTGGACTATGTTCTTAGCCATAGTGAGAGCAATCGTGACAGCACATACAAGAGGAATAATATCAATAACCACTGTAAGAACTTCACTGGGTTGCTTGATCCACATGTGTTGAACATGCTAACATGCATATGCTACATACTTTGCCTCAATTATTGAAAGAACAACAAAAATTTGCATTTCTTCATGAATGAAATACGAGCCAATAAAATGAGACATGTGTTCCCTTTCTATTACCCAACATAATAAACATTACCATATTTCTTCAATCACCACAAAATATCCTGATGGATAAAGTATAATCAGGTCTCAATCTTCACCAAAAGTCATAGGATTCTCTTAGCATCCTTCTAATGTGATTCTATTTGACAAGCTTAGGATCTTGCATAATAACTAAAAGATGTATCTTTTACATATGGAAAAGATTTATTTGCATCCAACTTCGAGTTGGTCCCCAGGAGAGTGTCAATTGTCTTGTCATCCATTATATGAAACTTCTTCAACATCTTGTTCTACATTTCTTGACAAATGGAGGTATCTTTAGAAGTTTTCTTGATATGCAGCTCCAAGAAAAAATTTGATTCTTGCGTCATGCTTTTCTAATCATGATTTCAACACAACCTATTTTGAAACCATTGTTGAAGGGGAACTTGGACAACCTGTCAGCTTGTCGGGGAACCGAATGTCACCCTTTTCATATTTCAAACAAAGTTTGATCAACCTCTTTAGTCTAAGATTAATCGGTTTGAGCAAAATCAACATTGTCTATCGGACCAAGTCCCTCATCAGTTTCATGATCTTCATTAGCTTCTTTGGGATGAATGATGATCTGGTCCTTGGACGTAATATTCGCACACCTTGTCATTGCCGAAGTTTAGGTTAGATAGGCCACGAACCAGGTCCATGTTCTTTCTCCTTCTAGCCATCAAGATCACCTCATTTGTTCACAAAATGGTAACAATGTTCTTTTCAGATAGAAATCTACTTCATTGCCTTTATCAAAAATTTGTGACACATTTAGGAGACTATATTTTAGTCCACTTAGTATACATTCTCAATTGAGTGTGCAACCGATTTTCCACTTCTTCCAACACAAAGAATATACCCATTTTCCGTTACCAAAAGAGACAACTCCCCTTTGAAGTACCTTGAGAGAGAGGAATTTTCCATTCCTTCCAGTCATATTTTTCGACCATCCGTTGTCCATGAACAATCAGTGACTACTAACTCCTCCACTCCCCTACAACAAAGATTATTTTTTGAACTTAAGAACCCATTTAATCTGAGTTCCCAGTAAGGATAGAGGAATAATGAGAGTGTTTTTTATCCAATGAGGCCAAATAATGTTTTTCAAGTTAGAGTAATTAGATATAGGAGTAGGTCCATTGTTCTGGTTAAATTTCTGTCTAAAGTTGACTGACACCTTATCCAAGATGCTTTCCTAGCTGCGGAACCCCTTTTTAGGTGACCATTGCGACCACACTGAAGATATAATATGTTATCTGACACACAGAACTAACTATTGTGGGGATTGTAGGGAGGACTGATATTCCCTCTACCTAACCTATTCTTATTGTAGTCACTTTTACTAGTGATGTTAGCAAGTAATTTGGTAGAGCTGGTCCATTTTAGAATTTTTCAGTTCTTCTCGAAGATGGACCAAATACTTCTCCATCTGATTATAGTCTCCAGGGCTAGAGCATGTCTGGATTCAACATTGTTCAGGCTCACTTCTAGCTCTATTTGCAAACTACTAGCTTCCCCATTTTTTTGCTGGACTTCTCATTCATTATGCTCAATTGTTCCTTGAGGTTTAGATTTTCTGTCTCTGGAACTGTCAGTTCTTCCTCGATGACAGACATGTGAAAAACCAATAGTATCTTTTCTTCACTAGACTTGTGTAGACTGATGTTCATTGTGTCCCTTTCCAGTTGTTAACTCTAGAACAGAGTCGATTAGAATATTAGCTAGATTTCTCAAGCTTCTAACAGAACAAACATTCAAATTTTGTTTAATGTCAAGGATAATTACCTTTTCTTTACCTTTCTTGTCATCAGATTTTGCCATAAATCTAAACATTCCATCAAACACATTGTCACCGTCTTTAACAGCTAGCATGGATGCATTATCAGGACATTCTGATTCTTCTGACATACTTGAGGAATTCCCTCAGAAAACAAAATCTTTCTTCACAATATAGTTAGATGAACTTTTCTTGATTTCTTCAACGGTACCATATCCCTTCTTCTATACTTTTCACCTCCAGATCTTTGATACTCTTTGTTTTAGCCTTTAGCTTTAGACAGTCTCTCATGAATAGTCCAGCCTTTCCACACTTGTGACATAGGTCACTTGCATTTTTCATCTTGGAGAGGGTTTCCTACCTTTCAAAATCTCCATGGTTTCTCACGATTATTTGGAATAAATTTTGTTAGAAAAGCCATATCCTCCTCTTCACTGGAGATTTCACTTGATGAGATCTTAAGAGCTATATTTCATTACCTAATTCTGTGTAATGTCTTTGTTTCTAATCATTTCATGGGTCTTAAGGCTACCCATTAGAGAATCTATCATTAGTTTTTTCGGGTCCTTTACATTAGTGATGGCAGGCTGCTTGATTGCCAATGACTTGGGATGGGTTCGACTGTTTAAAATCATAGATAGGCTCTCCCAAATATCATAGCTCATTTGTTATGAGGGATAATTACATGCAAAAATGTGATTCTATTCTTCATCACCTATACCACACACTAACAACTTCTTAGCTTTATAACTTTTCTTGATCTTTTTTTGGTCTGCCTCGTTGTACTATTGATGACTCTTGGGAACAACTGTGATAATTTCTCCATCTTTCACTTTAGTAGTTGGGATAAAAGGTCCATAAAACTTGATACCCAAAACCCGCGGTCCTTAGAGATAAGTAATTGAAGTCGTGCATCCTAGTCTTCCAGCAACTATAGATCTTCCATTGAAACATGGTGGTCTTGTTGACGTTTATCCTTCTTCCAGATTTAGTGGAGCATCCATATTTCTACATGAATCTCTCTTTTGATGTTGATTAGCTAGAGATCACATGTTCTAATACAAAATGATGGAGTATTGCATCCACTATGAGTCAACAGACCATGTGCCTTGACTAAGTAATAATAGTAATTAGAGAGTAAACAATAAATAGTAGAAAACACTAGATTTTTTAATGTAAACCACCTTTCTAAAGGGAGTAAAACCACAACCTGTCCCACAGGATTTTCGATTAGCTGCACTAATCTCTTCAAAAAGAGTGAAATGCAGATACAACCCCAAATGAGATTAAGCTATTAATGTCGAGGCTAAGTAAAAACCATATTACTTACAGAGCCTTAGCAAATACCACACTGCCTACTAAGCTATCAAACCTAGATAACTTAAACTTTAACTAAGCAGATACAACACTGCCCACTAACTGAACTAGCTTCTAGATGACTTAGAATTTTCACTAAACAGATACAACACTACCCGCTAAATTAGTTACCCCTAGCAAATTTAGACTTTTACAAGCTGAAAAAGAGATTTGAATCCTTTATAGATTAGGAATAAATTTACAATGTACAAACTATAGTATAACTCCTAAGACACTATGACACATGCAACTCGATCAGGTCTGGTGTTATTTTGGAGAATACTACACTAAGATGGTCTTTGCTTGTGTACTTGAGACTTTTCAAGATGCAAAAACTTATAAAATTATAGACAGAAAACTCAAAATCAACAAAGATGTTTCAACAGTCTATCATGTCTCTTTGTTGAGCATAAATATTGTTCTTCCTTTAAGATGACCTTCTTTACAAGCGTATGAATTATCACAGAAAATTCATGTTTTTGTTTGCTGAGTCTTATGTTTATGGTTTGGAAAAGAGACTATATAAAATGGACACAAATCCTAGGGACAAGGCCATTGGCATAAAAACTGCTTTCATGGAAGGCTGCGCAACAACCACATAAGAGTTGGCAGCCTTTTGATAACTATCTTTTCGTCCTTTTCTCGTATGTAGACTTTTTGGGACCAAGTCCCTTGCTACATTCTCTTCTTTCTGAGTTCTTGAAAAATACTTTCTAGCTTTCCCTATTTTTGAATGAATTATGTTGTTTATTTATTGTTGTATATATCAGCCACCAACATGCGTTTTGACCACTTCACAACAAGAAAAAAGCCATTTACTAACAACTTTTTTTGTTATCATATATTGGTTATTGTTGCTAAAAGTACTTTTGGCAACAACAAAAATGTTGTGGCATGTAGTTCAATAAACGCTGATGCGAAAAGAGTTTGCAACAACAAAGTATATTGTTGACAAAAACTCACTTAACACAACAAAAAATATTGTTGCCTTACATGCATATAGTTGTGGCGTATAAAAACTCATAACAAAATTGCCATAAATTAATTTGTTTACCAACAATATGAGTATTTACAAAAACATGGCAAAAGTTGATTAGTAATCGGTTAGAAGAACTTTTGGAAACAAGAATTTTTATTGCAATAAATCAAATATTTTTGCATACACCTTTAGCAATAATTTATGACAGTTGCTACATATTTAATACAATTTCTTATTAAAAAATGCATAAATATTTCAATATAAACTACATAAATTAGCAAAGGTCAATACATAAGATTGATGCACTAGACTTAGTGCATAGGTCTTTACATAATATATTTATATATATATATATATATATATAAGCAATGTCCATTATTTTCTAATCCTTCTAATACTTATGTTTTTAATGATAATCTTCTTCCAATTATATTATCGAAAAAGGACTTAAAATACCCTTGAAGTATTGAAAATGGCACAGAGTTACCCTCCATCCACTTATTGACTTCAAAATGCCCTTCTCATCTACCTATTGGCTCCAAAATACCCTTGACATCCACCTTTGGGTTCAAAATTGACCACTTATTTAATTTTTTTTAAAATAAAACTCTTTAAATATTTTTTAAGATACTTAGCGTTCAACTATTGGTTATAGTTTAATTTATTAATATAATTCATAAACGAACCCACTACTCACTCACTACTTACTAAACCCCACCCAATTAATAATCCAATTATAATATAAAAATCGTCATAAACACTACTAAAACACGATGAAATTATTGATTACTAAAAAATGACAGCCAAAATTATTCGAGTCCGAATCGAAGCCCCAATTAAATTTAGGTTGAGCCGTTATTTAGGACACTTTCAATAGAATTCTCTTTCAAGATTTAATTAGAAATTTATGATTGAAGGTAAAGAAGTAATACATCCCAAATTAATTCATGCTTATTTTTTAATATAATTTTATAAATATTAAGATTTTTTTAAAAACCTTTAATATATTATTTTGAAAAAAAATTACCTACAAAGTAACATCACATGATTGAGACGTCAGAATAATTATGATGAATATATTCAAACTATTATGTTTATCAGTAATTTTTATTTAGAAACTTGAATGTATGATAATTTACTTCTATAGATATTTTTACCTCAAATTTTTAAAAACACTCAATTGGCAGTAACTTTTCTGTTGTTGCATTAATAATGTGACAGGTTTATTAATTTGGAGAGTCTTAATTAATAACGGGTGGGTAGTGGATTGATTTATAAATTATACTAATAAGTTAAATTATAACAAATAGTTTAGCACCACGTATTTAAAAAAATATTTAGAAAGTTTAAATTTAAAACCGTTATATAAGTGGTCAATTTTGAACCAAAAGGTGGATGACAAGGATATTTTGGAGCTAATAGGTGGGTGGGAAGGGTATTTTGGAGCCAATAGGTGGATGGAGGGTAATTTTGTACCATTTCCAATACTTTGAGGGTATTTTAGGCTCTTTTCCGTTGTATTATATTGCAATGGAGTTGAATTATGCATCTTCATCCTGCAAATAAAAGATAAATTTAGTTAAATTTTGATAAACTAAGATAGAAATGCACAAATTTGAATTTAAAAAGTAGAAGAGATCACATAATACTGTACTAGACGAAATACTTGAAACTACTCAAAGACTGTTGCAGTAAGCTATTTTCTTCAACCCCTAGAGCTTTTCCGTGCCACATCTCAAGATATACAAATATACATATATGAATACCTAGTTACTGAAATTTATGTTACAGCAGTCAAACACATATTTTTAACAAATATGATTGGGGGAAACAAGGTATAATTGCTCATATAAAGTAGCATAATTCGCAATGGATTTACAACAAGTGCAATGTCGCTACTAGCAGTTTTTCGAGCTTTGCTACCAAGAAATGATAGAATCTCTAGTTCATTCATAGTCAAGCCTACCATAGAGAAAGATATAATTCATAGTTAAATCATTTTACATGCAACTATGATTCCTTTGTTCAAAGAAAGTTAACATAGTTTTATAAGTAAAAAATAACCTAATGTCATGCAAGTATTTTAAGTTTTATTTTTTCAGAAGTTCTGATGATTGCAATATTCTGGATCCATGTTCTCACTTTTCACAATGATTAGAGGCAAGGAGCACGGATTGCTACAGGGGTACGATTGTTATCATTGTTTTATGGTAGTGACTTCAAAATTCTCAATGTGGATATGTAGTGGTGTGACAAACCTATGGTAGTAGCCGCAAAATAATATTTGACTATTTCTTTTATGATTTGCTTCTCATGGGATGGGTTGGTTAGATTATATGGAAAGAAGGGTAATGGAGTGAGCAATTAATTAATGTGATCGATTTTCTGGGGATAAGTGTTTAGCGACGTGTTGATTTTTAAATTTTGCAAGAACTGGAAGGTGATTAGGTTTTTGGATTAGAATCGGAAGAGGGAATTGTTAATAACAATTATCAAGCCTAATCATTGAATAATGATTAGGCATAATCATTGAAAAAACTAGAAAATTATTGGCAACCATACATGTCTACGCATAAATGAAAATATTTCACCACTTTGAATCATTTATTTTTTGCTCGAACATTTCCATACTCCAGGAAAGTAACTCTTGCATTACCGGTTCAAAAGGTGACCTGTAATTGGAGACTGAAATAAACTCCAGAGGAGGTTGTTTCTTATTAGGATGAGAGTATCTCTAAGAAATTCTTGCAAATTTAATTGTAGCTTCATTTGCTTCCGTTTCAGGGTTTGACAAGAAAAAACCTCTTCAATAGAATAACCCACAACGTGTTTTGCAAGCTCCACTGTAAGGAATAATAGAATAGTATATTGGTGTTATGTACAAAGATTTTGGTTTTTGCAGATGGTGGAGAAAGTTACTCTTTGAAGCCATACTAATTAATCAATATAATGTTATAGTTAAGAAATTCAATTAATTTGGTACATCAAGTTATAGACATAGAAGAATAAACACATTAAAGAATCCTTTTCTGAATAAAACAGAGTGTGAAGTAAGAAACATGAGTGTATGGATTCTGCATTCTAACAAATGTTAGCCTACACGGGATTATGGGTAAATTATGTTCATATATAGTGAATTTTGTAACACAAATATAAGGTTTTGACAAAAGTTGTTGGGTTCAGCCTAATCCATAACTTTTTATCTAACCTTCCTCTAAATAAGAACCCTCTTGTAAACCTCTCTCCAAAATTAAAATGAAGAAACTTACACACTACTAGTACGCTCTAATTACCACATTATACCATATTCGATGGCAAAAAATGAATCAACAATAAGACGCTGCTAGTTCCTTTTAACCCAGAATCACATATACTTTTAATTTATTCAAAGAATAATTCACATTCGAACAAGAATTAGATAACGTGAACATAATAGAATTGAGTAGTATCCCTTGTCCTCATTTTGACTACATAAGAAGCCTAAACAACAAGCACTCAAGTGTGTCGCTGAGTGGTCAATAAAGTTGGTTGCATCATGAGGTTTCAAGTTTAAATCCCTATATAGATAAAAACACTAAAAACAATTTCCATTTGTTCTAACCTTGATGGATAAATTATGTGGTAATGTGCATGCAAATTAGCCAAGACCCCCAATGCTAGTGAAAAAAGATAAGAAATATGTTTACTCCCCAATCAAAGACTCCTATAAATAATGTCTATCTGCACCAATATATTTAATCTCACCAATTAGAGAATCTATACACAAAAAACATTGGCATGGAACACCAGTAACTTTTCTAAATACTTTCAATCATAAGAGAACATAAACTACGTCACCAAACACTTGTTTCTCCATTACCCTCTGGGTATGCATTTAGAAAGCCCTTTTTTTTCTAATTATGTTTTAGTTCACGTTTTTTCGTGAAGAATTAA
Source organism: Solanum pennellii (assembly GCF_001406875.1). Taxonomy (NCBI): domain Eukaryota; kingdom Viridiplantae; phylum Streptophyta; class Magnoliopsida; order Solanales; family Solanaceae; genus Solanum; species Solanum pennellii. Next base: position 39,282,337 of record NC_028637.1, on the reverse strand, counting down.
AAAATTAACACAAATACTCGAGAATAAAATATAATCATAATTGACTACAACAACATACTCAATATAAGCTCACGAATTAGTGTTTTGGGAGGATAGAATGTAGGCATATCTTACCTCTTCCTCAGAGGTAAAGAATTTGTTTCCAATAGATCAACAAGTTAAGAGTTAAGAGATACCTACTAATAGACTAAACCTAGTTTATCCTAAACCAGTATGGATTTTTAGAATGCCAAAGAACTGTACTAAAACTTATAAGACAATATGACTTGTCAATGGAAAAGACAGTTTCTATTGATGGCGAAAAATGTTGAAATGGGTATTGAGTTCATCAAATACAATCGTCAATCTAATGTAGCTAACTCCCAAATAAGATTTAATCTTTCAATCATATCTTCCTCAGAATAAACCCCAATTCTCAAATCATTAGAATCTATGATGCCAATTTCTAAATTAGGCACACTATGAACTAAAAGAAAAAGCTCAATGCATTCAAAAATCATAAAATCATTTACAGTACTCAGCCATTCATCAATAATTTTGATAACAAAAAATAGAAATTTACAAATACCCAAAAGAGAAAAGAAAAGTTAAACAAACACAAACATATATACACTAACACAAAATATTTCTTAATCGACCCGTTCCTAACCCGATGTAGGAACATTCAATAAAATACAAAATAACTTTACAATATTGATCCAAGTAACATTTTAATAAGATAGAAAAATGAATATTTGACAAACACGCAACAAAGACTAAATCAAATGCTTAGATAAACAAAAAATACAAAACATTTAATATAATCATAATTGATTGCGAATGCAAATTATTTAAAGGGTAGCAAAGAGGTTCAAAGAAAGTTATATTGATCTTACTTTGTAAATTTAGGCAGTAACGATTCATTCCCAAGAACAGGATAATCAATGAGAATACACTTTTTAAAAAGTGATGAAATGGAGCAAAATGGAGTGTCATCAGTTAGTTGAAAATATAACCTCAAGGATCACAACTTATTCTAGACAACTATCTTGTGCGGGTCGACTTCAAATCATAAATGTTATCTTAATTTCTATCTATAATTTTTGGGGGACTGTGTATACTACCTCAAAGTGTATTAAAGGAAGTAGACAAGAAATGTTGGTATTACCTGTGGGGGGGAAACTGATGAGAAGAGGAAAATAATGCTAGAACCATGGAAAAAAATCTGTACTCCTAGGAAAAGTGGTGGCTAACCGTTAGAAGCTGCAACAACTGGAATATTGCCTCTGTTGGAAAATTGTTACGGCAATTGGCAACAAAACTGGACTTACTTTGAGTTAAATGGGTTCATGAATTTACATAAAGGATGGTGCACAAATATGGCATCATTGTCCATCTGTGGACAGTAGTTGGTACTTGACGAAGCTGAACTCACTTAAAGAGCAGATGATTCATTGGTATAGCAGGGTAATGTACCAGCTCTCCCCCTCTGGTAAATTATTCAGTTTTCAAGAGTTATATTGCTTTACTTGGTCAGTTGCCTAGAGTGAGAGAAGCAGAGCTTATATGGTACTAAATTATGCTGCCAAAGCATAGAATGATCCTATGTATTGATTCTCAAAATAGAGTACTAACCAAGGAAGAATTACCAGATTAAACATTTCAGTTGATAACCTTACATGCTCCTTGGGTGAGGAAAATCTAATAGAGACTCAGAATTATTTTTTTTTCTAGATGTGGCTGGATATCAGAAAAAAGGGTCGCTCTCTCTACATGGTCAGGCTTGACTTGCAACAGAGGGGAGTAATACAAAATCTACAATGGTTCTAAAGAAGAAAATGGAAGAGGTTCCAAAAGGAAGTAGTTGCGGCAATTTATGGTGCTATGATTTATCACACTTGGCGAGCAAGGAACATGAAGATTTCTAGGGTCATACATGGAAATACGAGCTTGGTTGTAGCACAGACCCAAAGGCAGATTAGGGAGATGATATATATGGTACACTATTCCAGAAGAGGTCATAGATGCACTAACTTAGTGTCTAGTTTGTAACTAGATTGTTGGTATGGCTTGTTTGATTTTTTGTTTATTTAAGGTCTAGATACTTGCTGCAACCTTCCTAGAAGGGGGTGGTGATACTATATGCTCCTTAGTTTTGTAAATTTTTCTTGTTGTTGCAATGGTAATATTTCACATTTATTACAAAAAAAAAGTAAATAGAATACTCACAACAGAGTTCCCACAACCTAGATTTCTCTACAACATAATGAATAGAAAAATAAGCTTTAATTTTAGGGAAAACTAAACAAACAACTAAAACATGGTGAACAGTTCTGAGTTTTTTGGCCGAAAATAATTGACCGCGCTCTGTTTTGGCGGAAAACTTGAAAAAAATAATAGTTAAACTTGGGGTAAAATTTGTGTATGTTATTGCAGAATTATATACATAAGCTATAATAAAAAAATATTTTGTCAAATATTATATAAGATAGAAAAGAATTAATCAAATTCTTGCAATTTACTAAAATTAGACGAGGATATTATGGTTGTTACAAAAATGTTGTTGCAATTCTTGATATTGAAACTTTTAATACTAATAATAGAATATAGGCACAATATAAAATTATTTGGCAACGACAAAAATATTGTTGATTAAAATTTAAAAGATATTCCAACAAATAAATTCAGTTCTTGCAATTTATTGATATAAGGCAACACCAATAGAGTTTTTGCCAAAAAGTTGTTGCTAAATCCATACTTTGTTGTAGTGCTTTAAAAAACAACTTCGCCCACCCTTCCTATTGGTGAAGTACGCAACACATCTCACCAACCAACCTAATAAGACAACTGTAAATATAGCTTTAAAGTTGTGCACCACTTTGAATCTGGACGGAGGTACTCTGCTAAGGATCAAGTCACTGCATTTGTGAGGATCATCAAAACACCTAAAATATAATATATCCCCTCTTTTTTTATGAAGACACACAAATGTTTCTAATGCTTAGTTTATTCATTAATTTCCCCTTTCATTCAATGCCAATACTAAAAGACCGTTTCCTGGATCGGGTCCCTTGTTAGACCCCTAAGTTTGTTAAATCATCAAAACTTAACATCAGCTCCAAAGTAACACTATTGTTCCACTGTTACAATAAGAGATAATACATTACAGAGAAATGTTACAAGCAAGTCACATTGCATATGATTTTGTTTGTAGCTGTAAGATCGATCCTAGTTTCTTTTTCAAAATCCCTAATATACATTATTTGGATCATAGATTTAGCATCAATCCTTATTTTCTTACAAAAGTCACTAGTGGTGAAAACATAGCTATGGTGTCTCAAACTACATTTAGTCCAAATGCCTCACTCATTCAATTTGGCCTGGTAAATTGAGTCACCAAGAAAATTAGATTGGCTTTTTTGCCGTATCTAATGATGAGTTCTCGACACACTTAGGAAGCCTAACATAAAAATGTCGTAGCATAAAACAACAAAGAATATTGAAGATATAGAGGATATAATGGACTAACATGGACCAGTTAGAGATTACAACATGTCTAGTCGCGATCCAACAATCAAAATCGAAGTTGGATTGTTGAACATCTAAACGAGGAAACACGATCAATGCAACATGTGCAAGTTGTTAGCAAGGTATTAGGTTTTTGACAATGTTAAGAGATTGATAGATCAATACTCGAAAAAGTAATTAAGCATAATAACAATAGGACACAGCTTGGGAGTTGGCTTAGCTATGATAAGTGCTTATTACATTGCAGAAATTGGATAAGATTTACGCGAAGACGAATCCTTTGCAGCATGAGGTAAAACGTTGCATCATCACTTAGGCTCACAGTGATAGTTGTTGGTTACAGAAACTCTCATTGCAGTAGTTGCATGGCTCATCGAGAGGTTCTATTTCATATGAATGGGGGTATGAGAATTCATTCATGCATTGCACGAGTAGACATTAGGACGAAGCATAATGTCTTTTATTAAGATTATGAGTTTACATCAGATTATTTTTTATTTTTTCATACATCTCAGAGATAATTGTATCCTTGCATATATAGAATTTAAAGTCATGTTTTAAATAACTTTCTTTATATTTCACATGTCTTTAAACTGCTATATAATGAAATGAGTTAGTTATATAGATTTATGTTATTCATGAGTTGAGCAGAGCAAAAGTAAGTGTTCCTCCTTACTCTTTTAAAGCTTAAAATTTGTTAGAATTTCAACTCGCATACTCGTACGTTCGATGTACAAATGACAGTTGGTCGGCATCATATCATGATGCTGACGTAGGTAACCAGGATCAACATCATCTAGCGCCTCGGCAATCCAGCAGAGCACTCAAGTGAGTGGTGAGCCTCCTTAAATTTTGGAGGACACATTCATATGCTTTCCAGTCTTTTCATTTATTGAATTTTGTGGTGTTTGTTCCAACATTCATCTTAGTATTATAGAGGCTTCACAGAAAGAAAGACCGTCAGACGGTTATTTTTTTTTTTGTCTCTCATTATTTATAAATATTTTATTATGGGACTTAAGTGTCATTTTGGCCAAGTTATTGGGAAAAGGGTCTGATATACCCCTCAACTTTGTCATTTGTAGCATATATACCGCTCGTTATAAAAGTGGCTCATATATTCCCTTACCGTTATACAAACGGCTCACATATACTCTGCCGTTATAAAATGGCTCACATATATCCTTCATTTAACGGAAGTTAAAAAATTAGTTTTAAATTTATATTTATTAATTCTAATTATTTAAAAAATTATTTTGTGGTATTTATCATTCTTCTATCAATGTTCAAGGTATTTTTAATTTTTTTCATACATAAATTATTTTTTGACTTCTTTTATTATAATTATTTGAGTTTCTTATTCTTATTTTGTTTTTTTCTTTCATTCCTTAGTATAAAGAAATAAATTAAACTACTTTTTGGTGTGTATAGTAATTTAATTTCGTATTCGAAGAATAAATTTTGTCATCTACAATAAGTTTTACAAGAATATAAGTGAAACATAAATAAATTTGATTATCAAAATAATAATTATAAATAAGTCATTGAAACAAAAAAAAGTCAAAAAAATATGTTGGACGAGGATTAAATTTACTCATATGAGATTATATTTTTGAGAAAAAAATAATAAAAATTTAGATTAAAATTATTTTTTTCATTTTCGTTAGAGGAAAAGGGTATCTGTGAGCCATTTTTTTACAAGTAGGGGTATATATGAGTCACTTTCACGACAAGGGGTATATCAGCTTTAAATGACAAAGTTGAGGGGTATATCAGATCCTTTTGTCTTATTTTAATTCAAAGTTACTTTATGAGAATGTCTTCTTATATTGAGTTAAATCTTTCGTAGAGTTCAGTAATCCAGGCCAAGGGTCTGCTCAAAACCAACAATGGTCATTGGGTGTCGGCTATGTCAAGTATATAGGTTCGGGACGTGACATGCAGTATTAGTACACAATCACAATATACTGTTAGGATCACATCGCTATCCCACTAGTGTAACATAAAAAAAGTCAACAAACATTATAATCACACACACACACACACACACACACACACACATATATATATCAACATATAGAACATTATCAACACGAAGAATAAACAACACATTTAACATTTATCATCATATCATTTGTCCTCTCATGGAACACAAATCCAAACAGTTAGTCTGTCGGAACATGGCAATCCAATCCCACATTTATGCCGAAACGTGGCAATGAAGTCAAATATTATGCCAAAACATGTAAATTTGATTAAAAGTTATGCTGGAATGTTCCAATCCAAACCAAACTTTTGCCTAAATGTGGCAGCCGATCCCAAACACACACCACAATTAGAGTCTAAAGTACATCATCAAGATCATACATTTACATTATCATTTAATAGCAGCATTATTCATCTATCTCATTTTCCACAAGTATGATCAAAATTGCAACGTCCATACATATACAAGTATCACAATTTATCAAGAACATGCATACACCACACAAATAAAGAATCACAACCATCACCTACCTAGAAACAAGTTTGAAAGCCTAAGAAACTTGATCCTTTCCTTTCCGAATTCGTTCCGCTTGTTCTTGGTCTACAAATATTCACAATACCATGGAAATCAATAAGAAATTGCTAATAACAAGAAATTATAACAATTCTATGAACCCTAGATCAAACTCATGATCCCAACATACCAATTTAGGATTGTCTCCCCCATAAAATCTGTAACAAAACTCTTCCTCGTCATTATTAACCCATTCTATTATGTTCTACGTATCGAAACATAGATTCGCGGGAGTGAAAAAGCTTATCTTTAGCCTAAAGAATGGTTAAAACGAGTAGGACTCGTCTGGGTCCTTCAATAGATATAAAAGTCAAAAAATATCAAAGAACACCGTTTAGGGGTTTAATAACGACATTGAGTCATGTATGGCCCACCACAAAGACTCTCTTCCTGCTGTAGCGGCGGTGCCAAAGTGACTCAAGTGCCCACCAACGCTGCACTTTTGAACGAGTAACCTCTTCATCATTCATCTTCAATTTTTAGTTCCATCTCACCCACCAAACTTCTGAAATCCCGATCTAGCAACCCTGCAAGAGCGACAAAACTCCTACTACAACATCACAAACTGAACCATAGAGCTTTTTTAAGAATTCTAGAATACCTTTTTTAAAACACACACATAACTCACAACGGTCAGAAAATACCCTTTGCGCTAAGTTCGATTACAAGAGATCTAGAAACACAAATTCAATTACGTAAGCTCATACGGGTTCGTTAACAAGTTTTCTAACTACTCATGTAATCAAAATCATAAATAGTTCTCCCGATTACTACAAAGTATCTCTAAACATTAGTGACTTTGATTTTCGCAAAATCTTGACAAGGTTGGAAAAATTAAAATACTACTATAAACTTTTTCCCGCTCCAATTTTCCTCTATTGCCATTTCTATAACGGCGGGAACATGTCATTACAGAAATACCCAAAAGCAAAATATAAAATTTTAAATTACAACTGAAACCATGAAAAGAATATTAAAAAGCTTAGCAATTAAAGATTATGAAATCACAAATACAAATTGTTTATCAACATCACCGAAACAAACATTGAACCTCAAAATAACTAGTTCTCGCCGTTCTATGGACGATTTAGATTTGTTTTCAAACTCTTTTAACTACGTGTATATAGATTCCTTATGGATAAATTAGGCCCATAAGATTATTTTTTGAAAAACAATATCTTATATATATATATATATATATATACACACACACATACACACACATATTTCAACCTCATGTATGTATTTCGAGATACATATATATGGATATTTTGTCAAAATAAGATAATATTTTTCAAGAAAATCTTTTGGACTTAATATACCCATTAGGGGTGCTAGCTTAATGAGTTGACCCATTAGTTAATATAACCCTAAACCTTAACTCAGTCTATATAAACGCCCTTACAAGACTTGGAAAAATAACTCTAAATCGTGTATAGAATTGTGAGAGCTAGTTATTTGGGGGTTCATTTTTTGCTTGAGTGATGTTGATAAATAACTTGTATTTGTGATTTCATGATCTTGATTTCGTGAGTTTTTCAATATTCTTTATTTTTTTTTAATTTAAAATTTGATGTTTTGTTTTTGGGGATTTCTTTTTTGATATTAGCGGTTTTGAAAAATCATTAGACCTTTCAAATTAATGATCTTGATTTTAATTGTTTTTTTTATCGTTCTTTCAAATAGAATTTGTCATTTTCATGTTTTACGTGATCGAACCTTTTACAAATTAACTTAGTATATATCATATTTCTTGATTAAACATGTTATTTACTTATTGAGAAAAGACATTATGTAACCATTGGAGTTGTCCCGGATTTTTAAAAGACACTTTAACTTTGTAACTGTCCTATTATCCCACTAAGAAATTATGAATCGATATTATTATATCATTTTTCGACCAGCCCCAAATTATAAGAATCAAGTGTGTTCACACCAATCAATAAATGACATGTGTTTTTTTTGTCATTTTAAGTTTTCCTTTATTTTTTGTTTCTCTCTCTTACTTTTTGGATTTTAATTTTGATTTATTTTAAATTTCATTTCATCTTCCACTTTTCTCCATTTTCTTTTTTTTCCTCTTCATCTTTCATCCTTCATGTCAAATTGAATCTCACTCCCATTTTTTTCTTTTCTTTTCTTTTTCTTCTTATTCTCCGGTTGAATTTTATTCATAATATTATTTATACTTTACTAAATTATTGATAACAAAATTAATTATTTTTCTAATTAATTTAAAATTTTGAAGTATCATCAACTATTCATTTTCATATAAATCCAAAATTATTAACATAATTTTAAGAAATAAATGAATTTCCGAAAATTGAAAGAACTTAATTGAAATCAGTTAAAACAAAAATTATATGATACTCCCTAATCATCTCATTAATTTAGCTCATTTTCATATAATTTCAAAACTAGAAATAATAATTTTGAAAAAATCACAATTCTCCGAATGTTGAAAAAGTTTAATTGAAATTTGGATTGAAAAAAACTAAATAATACCCACTAATCATCTTGACATGTAATGTGCTTATCAAATCAATGAGATAGTTAAACTAATAGTAGTAAAAGAGGAAGATGAAATTGTGATAAAAGTGACATTTAAAGTGAGGACCTTCAATTAAGATGAAAATTTCTTTTTGAAAAAGAAGGAAGAAAGAAATAGAAAAAAATAATAAGAATAAAAAGTTAAAATAATAAGAAAAACAAGAAAATGGATTTCATAGCAATTTACGTGCAAAAATAAAATTATATTCTCTCCTTTTTGTTTGTTCACGCTCTCTAAGAGAGTGCATACACTCTCCATGATAGGTGTACAATAAATGATGTAATAATATCAGTTAAAAATTGTTTAGGAGGGTAATAGGATACTTGCATAGTTTAGGTATCTTTTTGAAAATTCGGAACAACTTCAGGTCTCACTTTATGTCTTTTCTCTTATTTTTTAATAACTTTCTTGTGTGATAAATTTGTTTTAAGATGCTTCAACATTTTTTTTGCTCTTGTCACTTTTTATTTTTATTTCATTATATGACAAATTTCTGTAATTTTTAAGGGGTTGTTCCTGTGAAGTTTTATTTAATTATGTTTAATATTTTTAACAGTTTGAAAGAAATGCATAACGAGTAAGATATCAAAAGAAAAATGTGGTGTTTGTCCAGAATACAATATGAATTTAGATATTTCCCCTTGTAGAAAATCATCTATATATTACTCTCCACTTAAAAATATTTTGAATTGTTAGTTATAGTGACGTTTATATTTTTTAGCTTCCACCAAGTAAGTTTTACTTAAAAAGCATATAAATCGTATTCACAAAGTGAAACAGATAAAGTTATATACTTCTTTAGTCACTTTTTACAGTGCATGAGTTACTATTTGTGGAGTCAAATAATATTTCATCTAACTATAGTTTGCTCCCAAAAAGTCAAAAATATTTTATATCATTCATATTGACATGCAATATTTTTCGTGTAATTTTTAAAAATGTATTTTTATTTTTGCAAATTTGAAGGATTTGTACCTGAGCTAATTAAAACCATAATATGGCAAGAAGCAGTACAGAAACACAACTAGTTTTATATGGCCTTGACTAGAGCACTTATGTCACTACGACAGTAGAGGTGGATCTATCATTTTATGTTTAAGGATTCTAAATTCTAAAAGAAAAAAAATTAGATTATTAAGTTATGGATACAATTTTTATACTCCCTTTGTACTATTTTATGTTAAAGTGTTACACTTTTTGGTGTCCAACAATTTTTTTAAAAAAAAATGTTGATTCATTAGATATGTTAATTTGGAGTACTTTTCATGTAGTCTTTAAATCTATACACATTTCATTATTGTAAATTTAAAGAATTTATATCCAAATTCATAGTGTCAAGCCTTATAATTTCACATAGTATTAGAATATTTTCAAATACATGCAAAAAATAATGACTCTAAGCTATGTTGCACCAATAAAAAGAACTGTAATTCAGTTTCTTGTAATGATAAACTTTAATTCCTAATCACCAAATATAAGGGATTAATTGAGCTTGGAATAATTGAAAAATCCAATAAAGCGAATCCTAAATCCTAGCTTCTAAGGATATTCATATTAATTATATTGTTGACATGCTCATATATAAATCATCATCCCCTCCTCCTCCTGTTGTTGTTTCTACAAGGTCAATAAGAAAAGAGGAATAAATTTTTGCCATAATAAATACTACACCACTTGTTGTTGGTGATCAAGTTTCAAATCAACACACTCTTCCTCTATCTCTATCTCTACTCTTCCCCTTCCAGTACTACTACTCAATATGATGTGTTCATTCGAAACTTGATCATCATCAACAAGTAGTATACCATTTACGATGAAAAAAATGATTTCTTCATTCTCCTTAAACTTGTAGCAGCAACAACAACATGAGGATGAGGAGGTGATTGTAGAGTATCAATAAGCATGTTAGGACTTTAATTCATCGAAATATCCTCACGAACGTATTCTTTTGGTTCGCCTTTTTTGAAATTTTTAATTAGTCCACGCTCAATAACTTATCTTCTTTTACTTGAGAATATGACTCTGATCCGTTACACTTGGTGATTATACCTAAAAACAGAGCATTATATGAAGTTATATCAATTATATTTCACACACATTGATATGTACAATGAATGAATTATAGTTCTATATTTATTTGACATAAACCTAGATTCAAAATCTTGTACTTGTATTTGAAAATTTTACTTATAATATATACTTTCTTTATCTTGAATTATGTGAAAAGTTATGAGTAAGAAGATTAAAACATCTTAATTGGACTAGATATTTGGGTATAAATTCTTCAGCTTTTTAAATAAAAATGTATACACAAAAAGTGCTACCAATCAACATAGCAAATGAATAAAAATATTTTTTTGAAGAAATTGTTTGAATCCTCAAATAATGACACTTTAACATATAATAGGATGAACATAGTATAAATAATGAATCCATATAACATGAACTAAATGGAAAAATAAATCCAATATCAAACGATAATGGCCGTTTTTACATTTTAAAAAAGAGTGGCGTGTATGTCAATTTTGGTAGAACCTTAACTTGTTTTATTAACTACATGTTATTTTTCTTCAGCATATCAATTAAAAGAACACTAGTTACCACACACATTTAGATGAATTATCTATGATTGCATTACAAGTGTTTTTGTATTCTTACTATTTAAACCTATAGTCAACATAAGAAAGTAAAATACGTAATTTCACTATTGACTAGGGTATAAATTCTTCAAACCTATTTTTAAATAATTACATATTTGAAAAATATTGGTAGTTGAGATACAAAATTATTCCAAAAAATTGTGAAAACTAGAATCAAAGAATATAACTGTTTGACTCTCTAAACAATAACCCCTTCACATAAAAAAGAACAAAGGAACAATATAACTCTCTCTGTTCTACTTTATTTGATACAATTTTTGTGTCATTTCAAATAAAATTTACTTATTTGAAGTAAAAAGAAGGAGATAAATCACAATTATATATATATAGAGAGAAGAGAATCCTAGGCCCGCCTACGTGGCGCCACCACAGACAAGCATTCCCTTTTAGTTTATTTATTTTCAAAATTAGCCTTTCCCTTACATGAAAAGTTATGACTTTTATTGTTAAGTTGTGATTTTTATGAAAATTTCTGACTTTTATGAAGAGTTGCGAGTTTAATGAAAATTTATGAACTTCTTCTTATGTTATATAGTTGTGTACATTCCTCCTTTTGAGTGGGTCACTGACAAGGAGATACTCTGCATTCAGTGGGCTCGATTTTTCCTTTCTGTTTCATTCTGCTGTCACAAAATCCTGATATTACAATCATTAATTTATGTATATGATATTGATTGTTATTTTTTACTACATATTTAAACATTATTGTTTTTATTTCTGTAAAGTTTTTGTGATAAGTATTTGTAAGTAAAAATTGTATGTAAATGTAACTACACAGATTCACAGATAACTTGTTGCAGAATACATTTATTTACAACACTGTCTAATGAAATCTTTTCTTCTCCAAGAGATAAAGACTGAAAGTTTATATGATTTTTTCTTTTGTCGTAATAATGTCAATATTAATAGGTGCGAAAAAATAGAAAGTCAAATGATAAAATTAAAGCTAGCAATTAAGTATAATTATATGATTACAATAATAACTATTCAATCACGCCAAAGTACTTCTTTTAAACTTTTTTCCTATTTTCCCTTACTTCTCTTTCAGCCTTTCCAATGATCCTTAATGTTTTTGTTTGTGCATAACTTCAATTCCAAAACATTATCATAACTATATTACATCTCGAATTAGGATTTTGGAAGATTGCTTTTTAATGTTACAACACATAATGACTACATATTACTTATTCGTATATCGTATGATTATGCAAATTTTTTTCTTGATAAAAACATTAGTTATACATATATTTTCAAAAAATATTTAATATTTTAATGTAATTGATTGTTTATACTAACAAAATTTGAAAAGAAGAAAATTGAGAAAATATTTAGTTGATTCTCTAATAAAAGACACTATGTAACCATGGTAAAATGAAATTATGTAAACTTGGACGTAATAGTGTTATAATTTGTAATTTTTCTTTTTGTTTATTAAAACGAATGGTAAACTAGAATTGAATAACCTTTCATGAAAAGTTGTCACTTTTGTGAAAGGTTGTGACTTTTATGAAAAGTTGTGACTATTATTGAAAAGTTGTGACATTTATTAAGAGTTGCGAAGTTTATGAAAGGCTGTAAGATTTATGAAAGGTTGTGACCTTTACGAAAGTTGTGACTTTTTCAAAGAATTGTGATTTTCAAAGAGTTGTGACCTTTTAAGTAAGCCAGAATTAACATTTGTTTAAACTACCCTTTGTAGGCTATAAATAGAGGGGGTTCTCTCATTTTAAAAAAATGAAAATTCTAAAATTCTTCTTCTGCGTAATTAATATTTGTATATATTTCTACTGTTGAGTGGATAAGTAAGAAGGACACACTTTGCATTCATTGGGCTCAATTTTTTCTTTATTTATTTCATTTTATTATTATAGATCATGATATATTTTTTGAAACAATCATTAGTTTATGGTTATTATATTGATTGTTGTTTTTTACTACATGTATTAAACTTTATTGTTTATGTTTTTGTAAAGTTTTGTTATAAGTATTTGTTAATACAAACTATATGTAAATCCAACTATGCAGCTTCACAAATAACTTTTTACGGAACACATTTATTTACAATATTTTCCAAAGTAATCTTTTCTTCACCAAGAGATCAAGTTTTAATATTTGTATGATAGTTTTTTTGTCAAAATAATGTTAATATTAATAGGATTAAAAAAAACAGAAAGTCAAATGATAGTATTAAAACTAACAATTAATCATAATTATATGATACACAATGATGACTATTCTCTCACACCAAAGTACTTTTTTTTTTTAACTTTTTCCCCATTATCCCTTACTTCTCTTTCATATATGTTAAGGATCCTTATAAATATATTGTTTGTGCACAACTTCGATTCCAAAAACTATTATAACTATATTACATATCAAATTTTGATTTCAGAAGATTGCATTTTAATGTTCCTAACACATAATGACTACATATTACCTATTGGTATATCATATGATTATGGAACTTTTGTTCTTGATAAACACATTATTTTTATAGATATACTAGGTAAATATTCGACCTTCGCATGGGATTGAACTATTTTATCAGGCTTACATATGATCAATAGGTAATACTTGTATTTTGATAAATAATTGGAAAAAATTTTTTATCTTAAGGCAAGGTGTTTCTCCAAAATCTTCAAGTGCTAAATTTTTTTTAAAAATTTTATTTTTGTTATACAAAAATTATCAGTCATAGAAAGATTTTATGTATAACAAAGAAGTCTAAGAAAATCTCCGTGAAAATAGTTGGTAAGATTTTAAATTTTAAATTCTAAGAAGTCATAAAGAATAATATTAGAAGTAAAAAAAATAGACCAAAAACGTTGAACAACAAAACTCCCAAGTTAAGCGGAACATCACATTCACACAAGATCATAATTAACTAAATTCAAATGAACGGTCTTGGATTCCTTTTTTATGACCTCAATCAATATCTTTTTTATTATTGTATGACATATCAAGTATATGCTAAAAATGAATCTAAAATTGTTATTATCATAAATGTTTTTTGTCATTGTCCCAAAATTGTCATTACTATTTTTAAGGTTTCATATTACCAGCCACAACTTATTTAGATTAAAACATAGTTATTGTTATAGTTATAGTATGCAATTACAAAAAATTAATGCAATTATCAACCAAGCAATATTTGACATCTGAATGTTCACAACGGGATATACTAAACAAAAATTTTGACACATAATATATTAAATCTCACAACATAATTTTATGAGCACTTGAACATGCAAATATCCAAAAATACTTTTAAAGCCGACCTTACTTTCCTAGCAATCAAAAAGAAAAACGCAAGTGCTTAATATATTTTTCAAAAAGATAGTCTTTCGAGTTGTATCTAAGTTTACAATTCACAAATTTAACTAAAAGAAGGAAGAAAGAGTTATTACTTCTTTATCAACATTTATAAAAAAAATGAGTTATCAATATAACAAAAATGATCTTTAATGATAATTAGTATATTAATTATCATCAAATATGTATTTTCAGAGGCAAATAGTACTCTATATAATGTCCCTAATATTTATAACAACATTGAAATCAATGGCAATTAATTAATGTCAGTAAAGGTTGTGCCATTCTTTGTGTGCATATTTATTATCGATAAAAAAAATATTTTTGTTATTGTTTATATTGGACATTTGTTAGTTTGACAAAAATTTGATCTCTTATTATGCTGAATGTAGAAGAGAAGAAAAAGTATGACAAATTAGTTAATATGCAATAAAAGATGTAGCCTAATTTTCTCGATACAAATATTCTAGATATAGTGCAATTGCATAAAAAAAATTGGTACCTAATAAGAAACAACCAAAATAATATACTAATTGTGGCAGGCCAGAGAGCAATCATTTTCGTTCTTTTAACAAACTTCATCATTGCTTCTTATTAGTTATCTAAGATTTGTTGTTGTCTGCTATCAAATATAGCATTGTAACGACCTGTTTAGTCGTTTTGAGCAGCAGATTTTATTTCTGGAAAAACTGTGTGAGTCGACGGAATCCATGACGGACCGTCATGGACACGACGGGCCGTCGAAGGGGTCTCGTTCCAAAAGACTTAGACTTCTGAAATTTGGGTACTGAAATCGA
>NC_028637.1:39254250-39258368 GCF_001406875.1 Solanum pennellii | reverse complement strand
GGGAAATAATAGATGTTGAATTTTAGAAGTTATTGAATTGTCTTTTATTAATGAGTTTAAGTCTTCCGCATTGCTTTATGTTGATATTAAATTGAAATGTTAAGGTTTAGATTGGTTGGTTCGCTCACATAGGAGGGTAAATGTGGGTGCCAGTCGCGGCTCGGTTTTGGGTCGTGACAAGCATAACTCACAAATAATTTTCTCAAAAGTATATGAAGACACCACATTAAAAGACATAAAAGAGAAGATAAATTTTCAATCTTCTACACTGGAATTTTGAAGATAATTCAAAAAATGTTAGCAAAATAGCAAAAAGAAGCTGCAATAGATACATGAATCACTAGGATTTATAATAAAAATTAAGCTTCATGAAATAGGAGAAATAAAACTTTGAGATATGAAATACTCTTTTTAAGAAGCATAATTAATATATTTGAATTTGAAAAAAATATACAAATAATAATGACAAAAAAAGAGATATGTTTACTAAAAAACCAAATGTAATGAATTCAACCATCAACCATTTCAACAGTGTCATGAGTTGTGCACTAAAAGCTCCATGAATAGTAATGTCGCATTGCAATTGAAATCAGTGTGCTTTGTTTATATGAACAAGCCTGTAGAAAGGGACAAAAGAAAAGATCAATTCCCAAATATCCTTGCTGACACTTTAACATAGTTTAAAAAGGTCACCAAAATAAGAAAAAGAAATTACCATAGTTAGATGAATCACTATGACTAATAAGAAAGATTAAGCTCTATGAAAACTTCCAAGAATGACCAAACATCATAAAAACTCAATTAATGTATTTGAATTTTACTACCCTATAGTGAGAAAAAGACCTACAAATTTATAGTGGTAAGGAATTCCTCCATTTATAGACAACATATAATAGTGTGAACAAATATTTATTGTGCCTTATCTGAAAGGTCGTAACTCTTAGAAAAAGTTACAACCCTTCAAAAAGGTCACAACCTTTGATAAAAGTTATAATTTTTCATAAAAGTCGCAACTCTTCATAAAATCACAACTTTTTAAAAAAAAAAAATCAGAACTTTTCAAAAAAGTCTCAACTTTTCAAAAAAGTCACAACTTTTCATGAAATGAAAGGCTAGTTTTTGAAATAAATAAATTTAAAAGGAAATTCTGATATCTTGTGGCGCCACATAGGCGGACCTAAGGTTCTCTTTTATATAAATATATGATTTTTAAGATATAATTAAAATTTCAAAAGTAATTTATAGTGTTGTACTAACATAAAGAGTGTTATGATTTTTAATTTTGCCTTTTGTTTTAATATAACAAATGAAAAACTACAATCAAATAACGTCTATACTCTTAAAACAGATTTATATAAAAATACTATAATACCATATTCAAGAAAAGTATTATTCTAATAAAAATTAAAGAAGAATATTCTTGCTGCGCGAAGCGCGGACCCAATTACTAGTACATAATAATTCAATAATATTTAAAATACAATATGAAAAATCAAAATTAGAGGACATACCTAATTTTCTTGAGGGTACAATACTTAAATTTGTATTGCATTCTGAACGAACTTGAAGTCTCTCTTCTTTTACCTTCAACATTATGCAATTCTTGCAAACTGTAAAAAAATATATTTAACATAAATAAATCAAATTCCATTAAAAAATATTGACAGACAATAATTATTTTTTTCAACAAAATATAATATATAATGAATTAACAAATAAAAAGTGAAAAGAAAGAAAAAGAAAAAGGATGACCCATATTGCAAAACTCAACTCTTTTAATCATAAAATCCCAAATTTTGGTACGTAAAAATATAGTAGTGTTAATTACTAGGGCCAAATGCAATAAATTGATCATTGTCGCGCTCTGTGTTTTGGCAAAATATGTTTTAATCACGACCTAACAACTCTTTTGGGACATCTTAGTGTTTTGCAGAGTCCTCACCTAACGAATTGATGCGCATTAGGGCCCTTATCTAACCTAGATAAAGCTAAGGTCAATGAACCAGAGATCAGGGTAAGAGTTCAAATTATCAAGAGGGAAAGGTGTAAGGCATCCCTCGAGGTCCACACATGTTGATCTCATTCGTATCTAATGCAACTTATGTGTGGGTTAAAAGTAGCAAGTATGGTCACTTCATTTAGGTAATTTAATTTAAACGTGCTAGAATATTTTATGAAAATAATTAAACACTTTATTCTTTCAATTAATAATTAAGCATGCAACTAGGTGATAACATAATATAAACATAACAATTACAAAGAAAATAATAAAGGGAAAAGCGAGGTACAAAAGTTACACAATTGAATAGACAAAAGCAAAATAATATTTTATTTAATAAACTACCCCAAATAAATATAATTACAACACATAAAACTGGAAAAGTGAAGACAAACTCTAAAAGACTTTATGGATCAACTCTCGTATAGGGACAGAAAAAAATGTTTTTTGTTTACGGTTCGAGGAAATGTCATCATCTTCGTAGGGACTAAACTACCCCTACCCAACCACCGCATGCATAACGTCCTAAATGTGCCTAGCTCCCCGGCTTAATGTCCCAACAATATTGGACTACTATTTAAAGAAGTTTTGGACCGTAAGAGAAATATATGCTCCTAATAGGCACTCTTGACACCAAGTTAAATAAATAGGACGAGCATTTAGCACATAAATCTCACAATTCCCTCTAAATTTTACTAAGCATGCTTTCAAATACTCATAGTTGTGAAGGGCTTATGCTAGGCGTGGGTGTAATAGAATATTATTACAAGCAGAATATTACAAGGGCCAATGATTAATTTAATTTAATTTAATTCTGCAATATTGAAGTTTCATATCGCCACAGATATATTAGCATGTTCTAAGTGGCAAAAAATTATTCAAAATACAGAATTTATTTATTGACATATTTGAATAGGGCAGAGGAGGGAGCATGTAGATAAAGTTTTCGTATCTGATTTTAAGTGGCGAGAATTTAAAAGTAGCATATTAAAAAAGGACTAATTGATTTTTAGATTGGAGGACAGTTTATTTACCAAACACATACTAGCATGCAGGAGCGAATGATGAGTTATTAATATACACTGGCAGAGAATGCATAAGAATAACTCATTTACTTAACCTGCTGACAAATAATTGATTTATTTTAAGTGAGAAAAAACAATTGTAATACAGAATTAGTTACGAGTGGACAACAAATACCCAGAGAACTTCATAATTTTTTAACATGCTGAAAATTACTTAATAATACATAAGAACATGATTCTAAATGATTGTTGGAATGTCACACATATTACATAATTCCTAGATCCATGACTACTAATCAATTTGCATGTTACAAAATATACAACCATAACTATAACATATGAGAATGAGTGAGCATGCTAATATTAATATGAAACACATATAGCCATGATTTATTTTGTAGATAACATTAAAGCCTATATGATGATTTTTATATTCCAAAATATGCCCTTAAATAAGTTACTAAAATAAATTGTTACATCCTATAAAGGATCTCTAAACAAACTAAAATGCTGGCAGTTTAATAAGTGAACAAACAGTCCAAATTTATGCAACATTAGGTCGTATGTGCAAGGAATTTAATATTATTATATAAACAAAAATTTACTACATTTCTCTCATATATGGAACATTTATTACACCTATTGGATATTTCATAAGACAAATACAAACAAATGGTTGATTTTAGATGATCATTTAAGAGATATTATAACATTTTTGTATTCTTCAAGTAATTTTCACATATGCAGATTTAATAGCAATCAAACCTAATAAAATATTATAAATTAAAAACAATTAGCACAGAATTTCTCCTTCTCCTTGAACGATCCCCAAATATTTCATATAATAGAGTGTTAGAGTTATATACATATTACAAGACAAAATAGAGAACAAATGAACAAAATATACAACATTAAAATAAACAATATAGCTCCGTCCAAAATTCTCTTCTAGGGGACTTTCAACATTTTGAAATCTAAATTCAAAACCTGCTAGAAGGGATAACGTAACTCACATATATAATGGCAAAATAATCATAAAATCAAATATTCATAGTAACACATTACTTTCTCATATATATATATATATATATATA
>NC_028637.1:39251300-39253385 GCF_001406875.1 Solanum pennellii | reverse complement strand
TATATATATATATATGTATATGTATGTATATAGAATACTTTAAAAGCATGAACTCCTAACTTGAAAGTTAAATTACTATTATATCCCTAACTTAGTCTATGACTTTTTCAGTATGTTGTGACTTTTCTGATAAGTTGTAACTTTTTTCAAAGGGTTGTTATTTTTCACTAAGTTCTAACTTTTCCAAAGAGTGAGTTGTGAGTTTTTCAATGAGTTGTGACTTCTCGGAAAGGACATTTTCCAATAAGTTGTGCCTTTTTCAAAATTTTGTGACTTCTCAAAAGGTCATGACTATTTTGATAAAACAGAAAAAATACATTTTCACTGAGTTGTGACTTTTTCAATGAGTTGTGCCTTACCAAGGAGTTGTGACTTTTTCAATATGTTGTGAATTCTCAGAAAGGTAATTTTTCAATAAGTTCTGACTTTTTAAAAACTTCTGACTTCTCAAAAGGTCATGACTATTCTTATAAGACACAAAAAAACTCTCCTACCACCTTCGTTTACTATAAATAAAGGGGCTTCTCTCATTTTTTGAACCACAATTTTTTTAATCATCTACTCTCCTTCTTGTATTTTAAAAGATTTCATGTGATTTGTTGTCATTGAGTGAGTTCGAATAAGGCTTTAAGTGATGCCTTTGATCTTAGTATATGTTGATTGCTATCGACTTATGAGTGGAAAGACATATTTCTTTATGGTCAAAATAGGAAAATATAGTTTTGTCAGCGTATTAATTGTTCTATTAGTTATTTGACAGCCTTGTATTGCCTTATCTGTAATAATTTTATCAGATCAAAATTAAATCAATTGCTAATAGTGGTCCCTTTGTAACTTGCTAAATGCATGGTTGTGGTTATAACTCCCCATTGATAATATGCTTCAATGTTCTGCCAACAATAGAAGAATTAAGCAAAAAGAGAAAAGATTTTATCTTGAGATATTTTCAATTCTGAATATATTTTATTAAATTATCCCGAGTTCTTTTTATTTTTTAAAAAAATGCTCGCAACCATTGTTAAATATATGTTAATATATATGTATCGTTTGAAAATTATCATTTACCAAATAAATTTTATTTTCAATAATATGGAATAAACAATTTCATTTTGTGCCTACATTAAATTATAATCTAATGACTATTTATAAAATTTATTAGAAATACAACTATTGCACATTAATTCTTTAGTTATAACATTATGATTTATTTAGTTATTACAAATTATTGTAAATGTTATTCACACATTATCATTCTTCAGTTATAAGATGATGAATTCTCATAAATTATTACATTAGTTATTTTTATCTTTAATATTTTATAATATTAACTTTTGACCAATAATTTTTCGTATTATTATACCGCCCCTATTAATGTGATAACACAATATTGTTTACAAGTATATGAACTATATCTTTGTTGGGTGCAAGATAAACATGAGATTATATATCTGATTTCACAGATAGAATATATTTTTTAATTCATCTTTATTATTTTTCAGTATAATAATAACAACATTTCTCAGTTAACTATGGACAGTTCGATAACAAGCTCTGATTTGTTTACATAGTCAATTTAGAAGTCCATATGCTTGTCAACAACAAGAACACCATTTATTTATGTTATAACTTTTAACATACAAAACTATATGCAAAAAGAAGTTCTAAAAATAAAATATAATTGTTCTGTTCACATATTCATATGAATACTAAACAATATAACGTAAAATACATGTGCAAACTCATTTTATTAGATGACAAGAAAAATAAAAAACAAATATCGTCTATGAGGTAATATTATCGAGATACGAAAAAATATATTAATGAACCTTAGAAAATTGACAGAAATATATTCATTTAACTAATAAAATATTTCATTTACCATCTTCATAAATTAACGTGAATATTATGATCCACATTAACCATACACAAGAATTTGTAATATTATTTTTTGCAAACAATATTAAAATAATCTTTGAAATAAGCAATACTATTTACCCTAACACAATTTCTTTATTGGTAATCACATATCGAAAAACAAGTATATACATACATACATACATACATATATATATATATATATATATA
>NC_028637.1:39232703-39251249 GCF_001406875.1 Solanum pennellii | reverse complement strand
ATATATATATATATATATAATAAGTCATATACATAGAAGATCAAAACAAATAAAGAATAACCATGGAAATTATCACACATCGAGAGAGGGAAGAGCGAAAACTAATTCGGGTGCTTCCTTTTATTCACTCCAACACACAACAACATTCGACGTAATAATGATAGATAAAATTTAAACTAATGGAGGAACAACTAACTCTTTAAAGCAAAAATATTTATCAGGAATAAAGACAAACTCAATCCACTATTCGACGGACCGTAGCCTGAACCACTGTCCGTTGTGCACAACCGTCAATGGGATCAGAAACTCACAAAAATTTCAGCCTAGAAAACAAAATTAGATAAGTCTTGGACGACAGACTAACTTACGGTCAGTAGGTCAGACGACTGTCCGTAGTCTGTGACCGTTGATCAAGGCTCCCTTCAACCACTCTCTGACAAGAGCTACAGATGACCAACACTGTCCGTAGGTGGAAAATTTAAAGACAGTTAAGGGGAAATGCAGTTCGTTCAACTTCAAATGATCATAACTCTAAGAAAAATGAATTAGGTCTCCCATGACCTACACACAGATAGATAATTGAATTATATTTCCATAGCCACCGACCTTGCTAAAATCATACCTCCGAGTAAAAAGTCATATCCATTTTAGTAAAGTCCTGTCGAACAGGCCCTCATGACAGACCCAACGATGGGGCGTCGGGAAAATGACGGACAGTCAGTCTTGGCCGTCATTTGGCCCGACAACAACTTTCTCAGGGGTCTTTTTTACCTTTCCCACTAGTTAAACCATAAGTTACGTTGTTTTTACCCTAAATCATCAAATTTTTGTTAGTTTAAGGCTATAAAAATAAATAAAACATATCCAAGTCAAATCATTAAATCAAAACCTCAAAAATTAGAAGCAAGAGAGGAGAAAACACTCAGGAACCCTAGTTCAAGAACGCAACAAGCTCTAGCAGTTCCAGCCTCAAAGATTAAGTATTTTTCCGTGGATTTCATCACCAGGTATGTGGGATTTCACTAGTAGGTTCCATTCACCCATTGGGTCTCTAGTTTTCAATCAGGTTCTTGATTCTCTTATCATGATTAAACCTAGGGTTTCTAGAACTTTTTTAGAACTTCATGAATTTATTAAATATATGTTCCAAATCAGAATATCATGTTATTATGCAGATTATCGCATGAATTTTAGAACTCTAGGTTTGTATTTATTTAATTCTTGAATTACACATGCTAGGTCAGATATTTCAGACACTTCAGATATACATGCCTCAATTATAAATGCATAATTACCATATTACTTGTTGCATTCTAAGTTTGCATGTTCAGTTTTGAGCTAACCAGAATTTACAAAAACTCATACATAATCATATAATTTGCAAAATTCATTCGGAGTAGCATAATATCGAGTTGGACTAGGGTTTAGCGTACCCAATAGTCCCAGAACTACTACCCAAGTAGGTTGTAAGTCCCCTCTGTGGGAAATTACTTTAGTGATCATGCCAACATGCCTTTATACCTTTGGCTGGGTATATTCGGTCCTCTCGATAGGGCGTATACATCGGACTCCATATTTAGCTCACGTGGTTTTATTATCGGTTATTAGTAGCTCCCACAGATGAGTTAAGACTCTCTGCATTGACCATTTAATAGTATACTCAGTATTTAGCTTCCACATGTTATAAATTGGTCATTGTATTCACTTAGCTAAGAAATTCAGTATATCATGTTCAGATTATTATACTTGCTTTTTGTGCTTGTTCAGTTATGTTTTATTTCAGCTTATTTCTATCCTACATACTCAGTATCTTTCAAGTATTGACTCATACATGCTCTAAATCTTCTCGTTATGTAGGTTCAGGTTCTCAGCATCCAAATCACGCATAGATCGATTTCCCAATCCCCAGATTAGCAGATTCAGTGGTGAGTCCTCATTCTCCGAGGACAAGAGTCATGAGTTTTTCTTTAGTATTTAGTCTTTTAGTTATAGTTTTTTCTATATTTAGCTGGGGCATGTCCCAGTATTTCTATTCAAATTTAGAGGCTTATTTCAAATAGAGTTAGACTCAGCTTAGTATTGAGTTAATATTTCTTTTGTATTAAACTCATTCCTTTTATATATCTCAGTTATAGCATATGGGTATTCCCCATCTTTTCATTATAACTTATGATTTAGATTCCACAACAATTTATTATCTTTAGTATGCTCATGATCATGCCAGCAGGGTTAACTTGTGATTACTTGTGGTCCTAGCTTTCGTGTCCGCGTCTCGGGGGTAGCTCTGGTCGTGACAAAACATGGTATCAGAGTACTAAGTTCAATAGTCCTAGGATGTCTGAAAAAAGCCACACTAAGTAGAGTCCTTTTCATGGGTTTGAAGTGCACCGTGTGAAGTGCACCACATCTAATGAGAGGAAGGCTATGAAGTGTTTTGGGAAAAACTTCACTTTCTTGATGTTCTTATCTTGCGTGAGGTATGATGTTATTCCATTCTAACTTGACGTTCTACGTTTCAGATCATGCCTCCTCGTAGACCTAATGCTAGGAATATGAATGCCAGGAATGCAAACGTAGCTCCTCCAGTCCCAGATCAGGAAGTCTCTAATGCTGAGTTCAGGAATGCCATACAGATGTTGGCTCAGAGTTTGACTAACCAGATCAATCGGGTTCATGCTCACGTGAATGAAATTTGTGGATCAGTGGCAGCAAGCGTCCGTGACTTTGTTAGGATGACTCCTCTTGAGTTTTTAGGATCGCAAGCTAATGAGGATCCTCAGAATTTCTTAGATGAGATCAAGAAGATTTTTGAGGTAATGCAAGTCACTGGGAATGATCAAGTTGAGTAAGAATCATACCAGTTGAAGGATATTGCTCATATCTTGTACACTGTGTGGAAGGAGAATAAGGGTGCAAATGTGGCTCCTATCACTTAGGATTGCTTTAGTGAGACTTTTCTTGACAGGTTTTTACTAATAGAGGTGAGAGACGCAAAAGCTCTAGAATTCATGAACTTAAGGCAGGGTAACATGACAGTCCATGAGTATGGACTCAAGTTTAACCAACTCTCCAGGTATGATCCTCACATGGTTGATGACTCCAGGGCTTAGATGAATAAGTTTTTGTATGGAGTGCCAGATTTGGTGGAAACTGAGTTCAGAAATGCGATGTTACTTGGAGATATGAACATCTCTAGGCTTATGACTGATGCTCAGAATGTTGAGGGTGATAAGCTTAGGGAACAAGATAAGGAAAATAAGAAGGCTAGGACAAAAAACTATGACTATTCTCAGCAGAAATCGGGTGATGGAAATCGTTCGCAGGGTCAACAGAGGTTTTCGGCGCGAGCCCCTTCATTAGCTAGTGTTCCATCCTCCAAGAACATATTTGACCAGAAGGGTAGAGCACCAGGCTCTAAATCTAAGGGAAGTGTTTCAGTCACCAATTCTTACCCCACTTGCCCTACGTGTGTTATGAACCATCCGAACGAGTGTTATGTAGGAAAAGAGGGATGTTTTGGATGTGGTCATTCTGGTCACAGGTTGAGGGACTGTTATTCTAGACATGGTCAAGGAGGTGGTAATGGTAGATCTCACTCTACAAATTCAGCAGCACCAGCAAGTCGCCCAACTCAGCAGGGTAACCAATCTGGTACAGGTGGTGGTCAGCGCTACGACAAACTTTATTCTCTTCAGGCTCGCCAGGATCAGGAAGGTTCCCTTATGTAGTCACTGGTACGTTGCGAGTGTTTGACCTTGATGTTTATGAATTCTTAGATCCAGGGGCTACTCTTTCTTTAGTAACTCCTTATATAGCATTCCAATTAAGTGTCAGTCCAGAAACTCTCTCAGAACACTTGTCAGTTTCTCTCTAGTCGGTGACCTAGTTATAGCTAGACGGGTATACAAAATTGCCCTGTCACAGTCTTTCAGAAAGTCACCTCAGTAGATCAAGTAGAGTTAGAAATGGTAGGCTTCGATGTCATTCTAGGCATGGATTGGTTACACTCATTTTATGCGTCAGTTGATTGTAGAACTAGGATTGTTCATTCTCAGTTTCAAGACGAACCAATCTTAGAATGGAAGGGTAGTAGCTTAGTGCCTATGGGTCAATTTATTTCTTACCGTTAGGCCAAAAAAGATTATCCCTAAGGATTATCATATGAGTGTGCATTATCATCCTGGAAAGGAGAATGTATTAGCCGATGATCTTAGTAGATTATCTATGGGTAGTGTAGCCCATGTTGAGGAAGAAAGAAAGGAGCTAGTGAAATAAGTTCACAGGCTTGCTCGCTTAGGAGTTCGCCTTATGAGCATATCAGATAGCGGTGTAACAGTTCAGAATGTGGCAGAATCTTCTTTGGTAGTGAAAGTTAAGGAAAAGAAATACAATGATCCTATCTTGCTTGAACTAATAGGTGCAGTCCATAATCAAAGAGTGGATGTTTTCTCCCAAGGGGAGATGGTGTACTTTTCTACCAAGGTAGATTGTGTGTTCCTGATGTGGGCGATTTGAGGCAGCATATTCTTGCAGAAGCTCATAACTCCAGGTATTCTATTCATCTAGGTGCCAGTATGATGTACAACGATCTGCGGGAAGTCTATTGGTGGAATGGCATGAAGAGGGATATAGCAGACTTTGTGAGTAAGTGCCCCAATTGCAAGCAAGTCAAGGTAGAACATTAGAAACAAGGACGTATGACTCAAAAGAACGATATTCCTACTTGGAATTGGAATGTGATCAATATGGATTTCATCACAAGGTTACCTCGTACTCGCAGACAACATGACTCCATTTGGGTGATAGTTGATAGGATTACTAAGTCTACTCGCTTTTTAGCATTCAAGACTACAGATTAGGCGGAGGACTATGCCAAGCTTTACCTTAATGAAATTGTTAGGTTGCATGGGGTTCCTTTGTATATCATCTCAGATTGAGGTCTTTAGTTTACCTCTCATTTCTGGAAGTCATTTAAAAAGGGTCTTGGTACTCAAGTTTACCTTAGTACAACCTTTCATCCACTAACGGATGGGTAGGCAGGGTATACCATTAAGACCTTAGAGGATATGTTGAGAGTTTGTGTGAACGATTTCAAAGGTAGTTGGGATGATCACCTTCCTCTCATTGAGTTTGCCTACAATAGTAGCTACCATTCAAGTATTCACATGACCCCTTATAATGCTTTATATGGGCGTAGATGTAGATCTCCTGTTTGTTGGTTTGATGTAGCTGAAGAAGCTTTAATAGGGCCAGATTCAGTGCTTTATTGTATAGAGAATGTAAAACTTATTAGAGATATACTTAAGACAGCCCAAAGTCGTAATAAATCTTAAGCAGATGTAAAGAGAAGGGAAATAGAGTTCCAAGTTGATGATTGGGTTTTTCTTAAAGTCTCACCTATGAAAGGGGTGATGAGATTTGAAAAGAAAGGGAAGATCAGTCCTATATGTGTAGGCCCTTACAAGATCTTGAATAGTGTTGGCAATGTGACATATGATTTCGAGTTGCCAGCAAAATTAGCTGCAGTACATCCGGTCTTTCACATCTCACTCTTGAAGAAGTGTGTGGGTGATCCAGCCTTTGTAGTGCCATTAGAGAGTGTGGCGGTGAAAGATAGTATTTCTTATGAGGATGTACCGGTTGAGATTCTTAACCGTCAGGTTAGAAGGTTGAGAAATAAAGAAGTTGCTTCAGTCAAGGTTTTGTGGAGGAGTCACTATGTAGAGGGGCCTACTTGGGAAGTAGAAGCAGCCATAGAAGCCAAGTATCCTTACCTCTTTCCTTCCAATTCCACTCAAGCTTGAGGTAATAGTTCCTCTTCAGTTGACAGTCATTCATGCGTAAATTGAGTTTTAGAATCATGTTCCCTCAGTTTGTACTTGCATTTTCAGCGTAATTGCATGTACTTGGAACTCAATTCAGTCAGAAACTCAGTTCTCAGTGTTTAGTAGTAGGGTTTGCAGCTCTCTCCCACTTCAGCTAGTTTAGTATTCATTTGAGGACGAATGTTCCCAAGGGGGAGATAATGTAACACCTCGTAGCCAAAACACACTAAAAACTAACTTTTAAGGAAAAACAATCTGGAGGTGCTACCAACGGTGGCATCGACGTACCGTATCCTGAACTACGGTCCGTCATGCACAACCGTCGATGGTATCAGAAACTCCCAAAAATTTCAGACTAGAAAAAAAATTTGTTAAGTCTTGGATGACGGACGGACTTATGGTCCGTAGGTCAGACGACGGTCCGTAGTCTGTGACCGTAGATCAAGACTCCCTCCAACCACTCTCTGACAAGAGCTACAGATGACCAATACGGTCTGTAGGTGGAAAATTTTCAGACAATTAAGGGGAAATGTAGTTGGGTCAACTTCAAATGACCATAACTCTTATAAAAAAATTAATTAGGTCATCCTTGACCTACCCACAGATAGATAAATGAATTATCTTTCCATATCCACCGACCTTGCTAAAATCAAACCTCCGACTAAAAAGTTATGCCCATTTTAGTAAAGGCATGTCGAATAGGCCCTCATGACGGACCCAACGATGGGGCGCGGGCAGACGAAGGACCGTCAGTCCTGGCCATCGTTTGTTTACCAGGGGTCTTTTTTACCTTTCCCAGTCTGTTTAAACCCTAAATTGCGTCGTTTTGATCCTAAACCATCATATTTTAGTCAATATAATCATAGAAACATAACTAAAACATATCCAAGTCAAATCATTAAATCAAAACCTTGAAAATTAAAAGCAAGAGAGGAGAAAAAGCTCAGGAACCCTAGTTCAAAAACGCAACAAGCTCTAGCAGTTCCAGCCTCAAGGCTTAAGTATTTTTCTGTGGATTTCATCCCCAGGTATGTGGGATTTATCTAGTGGGTTCCTTTCACCCATTGGGTCTCTAGTTTTGAGTTTTAGCATATGGGTATTCCCCATCTTTTAATTATAATTTATGATTTAGCTTCCGCAACAGTTTATTATCTTTAATATGCTCATATTCATGCAAGCAGGGTTAGCTTGGAATCACTTTTGGTCCTAGGTTCCATGTCCCCGTCTTGGGGGTAGCTCGGGGCGTGAGATTTATTATGCTTTATTACGCCCCATATTTATGCAAGAACATGGAAATCTATTCCCATATTGCATGGCAATCCAATCAAATATTGTCCCAAAACATAGAAATCCTATCAAAAGATATGCCGAAATTTAGCAATCCAATCCAATGTTTTGTCGGAACGTGGCAGTCTGATCTAAATTTCATATGTCAGAATGTGGCAACCGATCCGAGACAAACACCACAATCACAATGACAAGTGTATCATCAAGATCATAAATTTAAATAATTATTTTATAGCAACATCATTCATCTATGTCATTATCAACAAGTGTAATCAGTATTGCAACATTCATACATATACAAGTATCACAATGAATCAAGAACAAGCATAAACCACACAAACATAGAATCACCACAATCACCTACCTCGAAACAAGCTTGAAACCCTAAGAAACTTGATCCTTTCCTTCCCGGATTCGTTTCTCTTGTTCTTGATCTACTAAAAATCATAATAACACGGGATTCAACAAATAATTGCTAATTACTTGAAATTATAACAATTAGATGAACCCTAGATCAAACCCATGATCCCAACTAACCAATTTAGGATTGTCTCCCCTATAGAATTCATAAGAAATCCCGTCCTCATCATTTTTCACCCATTCTATTATGTTCTACGGATTGAAAATCGGATTCTGGGAGTGAAAAATCTTACCTTTAGCCTCAAGAATGGTTAAAAATGAGTAGAAATCGCTCGGGGTATAGCTCTAAAAGTCAAAATGTGCGGAAGAGGGTTGTGTAGTGGTTTATAACAACATTGAGTCGTGTCTAGAACACAACAACGGCCCTCGTCCCACTATACCGACGGCTGCAGAAAGAGTCAAGTGTCCGCCAAAGCGTCTCTTTTGAGCGAGTGACCACTTCATCTTTCATCTTATATTTTTTGTTCCATCACACCCGCTATAACACCCAAATCTCGCTGTAGCTTTCCCACCAGAGTGACATAATTCCCGCCGCACTGGCACAAACTAAATAAGAGTGGTTTTTAAAGGATCTTGAAATCACTTTCTTTACAACGCACTTGTAACCGGCGACGCTCAAAAAATACCCTTTACTTTAAGTTCAATTCACAGAGATGTACTCTCTCAAATTCAATTACGTAAAGTTGTAAAGGCTCGTTAACGAGTTATCTAAATGCTCATGTAATCCCTTGTTGGCATTTATACAATAACAACAACATGTCGTTACAGAAATACCTAAAATCAAAAGATCAAATTTAAATATACAATAAAAAATGAAAAGAATATTAAAAAGCTCACAGATTCAAGATCATGAAATAACAAACAAAAATTATTTATATATAAGCCACACACATAGGAGATCAAAATAAATAAAGAATTACCATAGACATTATCTTATATAGAGAGACGGAAGAGCGAAAACTAACTCGAGTGCTTCCTTTTGTTCATTCTAACACACAAAAACATTCAACGTAATATTTCAAGATGAAATTTAAAATAATTGAGGACAACCTAACCGGTTCAAACTATAATATTTATCAGCAATGACGACAAAGTAAATCAACTATTCGACCCAAACACAACAAAATCGATTTTATAGCCCTCTTAGAGTTCGCAATACTATTGTTTTAATTCTTTTATTTATTGTAGAGAGAGTTTTTGATAATTACTAATTGTAAGACTCTAAGTCTTTTTTTGATGGTTAAAGCCTATCCTAATGAGAAACAGGGCATCTCTTTATATAGTGGAGGAGAGGGCATGTTATATATGGCAAGAAAATATTTAGGATCAATAACTTATTATTTTCCTTATTTTAAGAAAAACCCAAATCAGTAATATTATTTTATATTATTTTTTGTTCAATAAAATATTGTTTTACTAAAATATAACAAGTGAGAATTAATTCAACTTCAATTAATCGAATTATGATCAATTAACACTAATAAATAAAAAAATAAGCAAAATTTACCTTATCTAAGAGACACAAAATATGTCCGTATTAGCACAATGCCATAATAATAACATTAGTATCAATTAACCAATTTTAAGCAAGGACATAATAATTTTATATTATTATAAGTGAGAAGCTCCAAAATAAAAAGTTGAATTATCATTTTGCCTTTTTACTAAATTAAAATTTTATTAATCATGTAATTAAATACAAATAATTTTAATTACATAATGGCAACATTTTTAATAAATAAATTATTATTTCCTTGATAAATGAGTACATGGATATTGTTTTTAATCTTAATCATAATTCTAATAAAGTAAGAATTTGAAAAGTTATGATAGATAAAGACAATGTATGCATCATCCTATCATATCATTCATATGTTATATTATTATTATTATTCTATTTCTTTATTATCATATATCATCATATCATATAATATTATTTTTAGTATATTTTATATTATAAGTGGGAAGATTCTTACTCTAAAGTTGTATTTAGAAAAGGTCTTTCAACTTTTTAATTATCATTATCATATCATTATAAATAATAATTAGTTATTATTCTATAAATGTGAAACTGTTAAAGTTGAATTACTTTTTAAGTCTTCAAGAAATCACCATTTTAGTTGAATAACTCTTCAACTCTTGAAGCAATCTTTATAAATAAGTCTCATACACATCGTCTTCTAATGAAAATATTGTACGCTTTAATTTGGTTTAGAGAGCATAAAACAATTGTCATACTATTTTTTTCCAAGCCTTTCTTTACTTTTAGATTTTTTATTTTTTGCTATTATTCAAATTATATTCTTAACTTGTTGTTTACATGTTTGATATGTTACATGAAAATATAGTGCTAAAATTTTGTTTTATGAACTTATGATTTAATTTTTTTCTTAGGTATAAACCACATGTGATTCTTTTCCAGGCCATTGATTAGAACTTATAATAGAAATTGCACCAATACAAATGAGTTATGCAACATATATCTCCAACAATTTTGCTTTTTTTTGCATGATTACTTTATTAGATTTGATATACATACGATTATTGTATTTTTAATTAGATTTTAATTATGTGTCATTTATAAAGTCGAGTCTTCTTGATAACATTAATTTGAAGCAATGGCTTATTGAAATTTATTTTTCTTCAATCTCCTAGATTTCGAGGTAAAAAGGATAACTAATGTTTCTCCCTCATCAACATAGAGCGGAAGAAAGCTAGATGATCTCTGAAGAAGACATATTTTAACAAATGAGGTAATTTAATATGAAGGAGTACATAATAGTCAAACATGAATAATAATGTAAGAGAAAAAAAGGACAAAAAATTAAAATATGTTGAAAAGTATGAAACATAACCATAACCAAACTATTAGAATTTTTTGTTCATGCTACAAAGGAGAAAAATTACACTATGTCATTTGAATGTAATATGGAGACAACATATATACTTGTTACAAATACATATGGTAATTCAAACTCTGGTAAATATTGAGAAAGTGTGTTATATGTGTATTGTCCCTTTCTTAGAAAAGTAACAAACTAATATATTTTAGGTTTCGATCTAATAACATAAAAAATAAATTATTTATTACATTAAAATTTCTTGTCAAAATTTGTCAGGTTATCGGAATATCTAATTATTTTACATTTACATTTTACAATAAGAAGTCATTTATATAGGTTGATTGTTCATTTATTTCATTTATATTTTTTCATTAAATCATTTTTGAAATTCTTCAAATTCTGATTTTAATAGTTTTTGTTAAAAAAATATTTTTGTTTAATGTGATTCTAATATAACTTCTACATTATATAATATTTTTGTGGGACTCACATGCAAAGAACGTGTCCAGGACTATTTATATTAAAGGAAGAAAACACAAGTCGAGAAGTATTCACACATTCTTAATATAATATACTCACAACAATAATAGAGAAATATATCATCGAGGATCAATCTAAACTCGATTGTAGCAATCCCAATTATTATAAAAAATTATTACCACTATTACAAGTAAAATTCCTCATTAAAGGGATTAAATGACATTATGGGAGGTAATAAAGAATAGGTACATCTAAAAATAATCAGTGATTTCATAACAAAATTTATCAATTTTAACCAAGAATCGACAATCAAGGTATTGTGAAAAATACTAGACCAAACTCTCACACAATATTGTTGTGAAGCAGACAATGAGCTAAGTGATAAGGAGCGTCAAGGACATGAATGAGACAATAATTCAACCTTCAATCACACATAAATATTTTGTAAAATCTAAAAGTAATAAGTAGTTGTTCAAATTTATGACTAAGAGAACTTC
Source organism: Solanum pennellii (assembly GCF_001406875.1). Taxonomy (NCBI): domain Eukaryota; kingdom Viridiplantae; phylum Streptophyta; class Magnoliopsida; order Solanales; family Solanaceae; genus Solanum; species Solanum pennellii. The sequence continues at coordinate 39,239,897 of NC_028637.1, read as the reverse complement.
TACACCAAACATTCAAAGAACTTTCAGCATATTACAGATAAGAAGAATAAATTGCTAAGATGAGATAATGATTTTAAAAGAAATTTACCCAGAGGGATCGGTTAAATATCCTTATTTTGACCAGTTTGAATCTTTCAAAAGATTCGCCAAAGATTCACCTTGTTCACTGGTTCAGAGCTGTTGTCCGGAAATGAGAGAGGGGAGAGGAGGCAAGCGACTGGGCGCCGCTGCTAGCACCGGTTGGTTGCAGGCTTCGCCCGAGCACACAGTCTGAAGGTGTCCTGGTCGCTGTAGTTCTTCGCCGGACTTAAAAATGGAAATTTTAGGTTTTGAGGGTCTAGGGGTAAAATGGTCTTTTTCCAGAGTAAGGGTGTCACGACCCAAACCCGAGCCGCGACTCGCACCCACACTTACCCTCCTATGTGAGCGAACCAACCAATCTAAACCTTAACATTTCAATTTAATATCAACAGAAATAATGCGGAAGACTTAAACTCATTAATAAAAACCAATTCAATAACTTCTAAAATTCAACATCTATTATTCCCCAAAATCTGGAAGTCATCACCACAAGAACATCTATGATCAAATTACTAAACTAAGAGTATTCTAAGAAGCTAAAATAAACAAAAGCTAGTCCATGCCGGAACTTCAAGGAATCAAGACATGAGGAAGAAGATCCAGTCCAAGCTAGAAGCATTAGCTCACCCTGAAATCCGGTGTAATGAAGACTGGCTAGAGTTGCGGTTGAGTTGAAGACGACGGTACGTTTGCTGCACTCCACAAATAACAAAGAAAACAAATACAAGTAGGGGTCAGTACAAAACACGGGTACTGAGTAGATATCATCGGCCAACTCAAAATAGAAAACAGTATATATCAGATAATATCATAAATCAACTACAATACTCAACGTGTAGCAACAACAAGTTCTATAATCATTAATAAACACCGCCAAGTTCACACATGAGGACTCAAGCCTCAATACCATACTCTTTTGGGAATTAGGTTCATTAGATTGAGTATATTAACATCTTTCAAGATTCTTTATCTTTATTCCTCTTGTGTCGGTACGTGACACTCCGCTCCCCTACTACTATGTGTCGGTACGTGACACTCCGATCCCCTAATTCTACGTGTCGGTTCGTGACACCCGATCCCCCAATTCTACGTGTCGGTTCGTGACACCCGATCCCCTAATTCTACGTGTCGGTTCGTGACACCCGATCCCCTAATTCTACGTGTCGGTTCGTGACACCCGGTCCCCCTAATTCTACGTGTCGGTTCGTGACACCCGATCCCCTAATTCTACGTGTCGGTTCGTGACACCCGGTCCCCTAATTCTACGTGTCGGTTCGTGACACCCGATCCCCTAATTCTACGTGTCGGTTCGTGACACCCGGTCCCCTAATTCTACGTGTCGGTTCGTGACACCCGATCCCCTAATTCTACGTGTCGGTTCGTGACACCCGGTCCCCTAATTCTACGTGTCGGTTCGTGACACCCGATCCCCTAATTCTACGTGTCGGTTCGTGACACCCGATCCCCTAATTCTACGTGTCGGTTCGTGACACCCGATCCCCTAATTCTACGTGTCGGTTCGTGACACCCGATCCCCTAATTCTACGTGTCGGTTCGTGACACCCGATCCCCTAATTCTACGTGTCGGTTCGTGACACCCGATCCCCTAATTCTACGTGTCGGTTCGTGACACCCGGTCCCCTAATTCTACGTGTCGGTTCGTGACACCCGCTCCCCTAATTTCATTCTATTAATTCATCAATCCTTCTTTATACCAAGGCATCATCAACCCCATTACTTTAGTTCATCAAGCCTTCTTTTATACCAAGGCATCATCAATCTCATTAACAAAGTAGATTAGGGTTTTTCAAGATTTGGGATTCAATAGCTTCATCATGCTTATTTTATCACAATTATATACAAAATCACATCATGCATACACACAATTAAGCATATAGAAGGGTTTACAATACTACCCAATACATATCATTCGCTATTAAGAGTTTACTACGAATAGCATAAACCATAACCTACCTCCACCGAAGATTCGTGATCAAGCAAGCAAATTCCCCAAATTCTTGTTGTCCTCTTCGTTTCTCTCTCTCTCTACTCGTTCTCCCTCTCTTTCTGTTCTTTTTCTTTTTCTTATTCAAACCCTCTTTCTTTTACCCTAATTAGCATATAATTAAGTATAAAGATGGTAATAATATCCCCCTAATTAACTCAAGGTTACCTCTTTTAACCCCCAAGTAATTAGACTTATTAACATTAACCCACTAACTTTATAATTAAAGCAGGAATAGTCCAAAACGCCCCTTAAATTACTAAACAGAAATCCGACCCAGCCTGGGATTACGCAGCCTGTGACGGCCCGTCGTGCCTGCGACGGTCCGTCCTGCTGCTTCGGTCACAAAGTTCAGAGACTCAATTTCCTTGAAGAGTCTGTGACGGTCCGTCGTGCCCACGACGGTCCGTCCTGCCATGTCGTCACGAAGTTCAGAGAGTCGATTTCAGTACCCAAATTTCAGAATTCTAAGTGTTTTGGAACGAGACCCCCTCGACGGCCCGTCGTGCCCATGACGGTCCGTCGTGGGTTCCGTCGACTCAGACAGTTTTTCCAGAAATAAAATCTGCTGCTTAAAACGACTAAACAGGTCGTTACAATAGATACCAATTTACCCATCGTTCGTCCTCGAACGATCACAAGAAGAAAAACAAGGGCGAAAAGGAGTACCTGAATCTGTAAACAGGTGTGGGTATCTTTCTTGCATATCAGCCTCCTTCTCCCAAGTGGCCTCTTCAACTGGTCGATTCTTCCATTGAACTTTGATGGATGCAATCTCCCTTGATCTCAACTTGCGAATTTCTCTATCTAGAATGGCAACAGGCTCCTCCTCATAAGACAAATTCTCATCAAGCAGAACCGAATCCCAACGAATGATGTAGTTACCATCCCCATGGTATCTTTTCAACATAGACACATGAAATACCGGATGCACTCCTGACAGTCCTGGAGGCAAGGCTAATTCGTAAGCCACCTCCCCTACTCGCTTAAGTACCTCAAATGGTCCAATATACCTTGGGCTTAGCTTACCTCTTTTACCAAACCGCATCACCCCTTTCATGGGCGAAACCTTCAGCAAGACTTGCTCACCCTCCATAAACTCCAAGTCTCTAACCTTTCGATCTGCATATTCCTTTTGCCTACTTTGCGCCGCTAAAAGCTTTTCTTGAATAGATTTCACCTTCTCTAATGAATCCCTCAAAAGGTCAGTACCCCAAGGTCTAACCTCAAATGCATCAAACCACCCAATGGGAGACCTACATCTCCTCCCATACAATGCTTCGAAAGGAGCCATATCAATACTTGAGTGATAGCTATTATTGTATGAAAACTCCGCTAAGGGTAAGAAGTTATCCCAATGACCACCGAATTCTATCACACATGCACGAAGCATATCTTCCAATACCTGAATCGTTCGCTCAGACTGTCCATCGGTCTGAGGGTGAAATGCAGTACTAAGGTCCAACCTAGTACCTAATTCCGCATGCAATGTTCTCCAAAACTTAGAAGTAAACTGCGTACCTCTATCTGATATGATGGAGAGTGGAACTCCATGCAACCGAACAATCTCTGAGATATAGAGTTTGGCTAACTTTTCTGCATTGTAAGTCACCTTGACCGGAATGAAGTGAGCAGACTTAGTTAACCTATCCACAATTACCCAAATAGAGTCAAACTTACCCAATGTCTTTGGAAGACCAACCACAAAGTCCATTGCAATCCTTTCCCACTTCCATTCAGGAATGGGCATTCTCTGAAGTGTTCCTCCGGGCCTCTGGTGTTCATACTTTACTTGCTGACAATTTGGACATTTGGCAACAAAATCAACAATGTCGCGCTTCATTCTACTCCACCAAAAGTGTTGCTTTAGGTCACGATACATCTTGGTTGCACCAGGGTGTATAGAATACCTTGAACTATGAGCCTCTGTCAGAATAGTGTTGATCAAATCATCAACACGGGGTACACATACCCTTCCCTTGATTCTCAAAACACCTTCCTCATCCATTGTTGCTTCTTTAGCCTCTCCTCGCAACACTTTATCTCGGATCCGGATCAATTTCTCATCATTAAACTGTTTTCCCTTGATCTTGTCAAGAAAAGAAGATCTCGCCTCCACACTGGCCAAAAATCCTCCCTTCTCATTTACTTCCAACCTCATAAGGTCATTAGCCAGAGTCTGAACCTCTCTAGCCAATGGGCGTCTAGAAGCTTGTAAGTGAGCTAAACTACCCATGCTCCCTGCTTTTCTACTTAAGGCGTCTGCCACCACATTAGCCTTTCCTGGGTGATACAAGATAGTGACATCGTAATCCTTCAGTAGTTCCATCCATCTCCTCTGTCTCAAATTCAAATCTTTTTGAGTAAAGACATACTGTAGGCTACGATGATCCGTATAGACTTCACACTTAACCCCATATAGATAGTGTCTCCATTGCTTTAATGCAAACACTACCGCAGCCAACTCCAAATCGTGGGTCGGATAATTACGTTCATGCACCTTTAATTGCCTCGAAGCATACGCAATTACGTTCTTCTCTTGCATTAGCACTGCACCCAAACCAGAATAGGATGCATCACAATACACAATGAAGTTCTTACCCTCTACTGGCAAGGTAAGGATAGGTGCGGTAGTCAACAAGGTCTTGAGTTTCTGAAAGCTTTCCTCACATTCATCCGACCATACAAATGGAACATTCTGCTTAGTCAAGTTCGTCAATTGGGAAGCAATAGAAGAGAATCCCTTGACAAATCGACGGTAGTAACTGGCTAGACCAACAAAGCTTCTTATTTCTGACACATTAGTAGGTCTTACCCAATTCTTCACTACTTCGATCTTAGAAGGATCCACCATCACCCCATCCTTAGAAACCACGTGCCCCAAGAAGGACACTGAATCTAGCCAAAACTCACACTTGGAGAATTTGGCATAAAGCTTTTTCTCCCTCAACATTTCCAACACAATTCTCAAATGCTCCTCATGTTCCTTCTTACTCTTGGAGTATATCAGTATATCATCAATAAATACGATCACAAAGAGATCCAGATATGGCTTAAAAATCCCGTTCATCAAGCTCATGAAAGCAGCAGGGGCATTCGTTAGTCCAAAGGACATTACCAAGAATTCATAATGCCCATACCTGGTTCGAAAAGCAGTCTTTGGCACATCTGCTGCCCGTATTTTCAATTGATGATAACCAGACCTCAAGTCAATCTTAGAGAAGACACAAGCACCTTGTAACTGATCGAACAAATCATCAATGCGAGGAAGAGGATACCTGTTCTTAACAGTTACTTTATTTAGTTGCCGGTAATCTATGCACATCCGAAGACTCCCATCTTTCTTCTTCACAAACAAAACAGGAGCACCCCAAGGGGATGCACTCGGTCTAATAAAGCCTTTCCCTAACAATTCTTGAAGTTGGGCTTTTAACTCCCTTAACTCTGCTGGAGCCATTCTATAAGGGGGTATGGAAATGGGACGAGTACCCGGCTCCAAATCAATGCAAAAGTCAATATCCCTGTCCGGTGGCATACCAGGAAGGTCTGCAGGGAACACATCCAGAAACTCACGAACTACCGAAACCGACTCAATCGAAGGTACTTGGGTAGTATCATCCCTGAGGTGTGCCAAGAACGCTAAACACCCTTTACTAACCATTTTCTTAGCACGAAGAAAGGAGATGATACGAACTGGAGTGGAAGTGTAGTCACCCTCCCACACTAACGGATCTGTCCCAGGCTTGGCCAACGTTACAGTTTTAGCATTACAATCTAAGATTGCAAAATTCGGAGAAAGCCAAGTCATACCCAGAATTACATCGAAATCACCCATTTCTAAGATAACCAAGTCTACATGAGTATTGCTCCCCACAAAAGTCACCAGACAAGACCTATATACCTTTTCAACTATCACAGACTCACCCACCGGAGTAGAAACACGAATAGGCATGTCAAGCAATTCACAATGTAAATTAAGACCAGTAGCAAATGAGGAAGATACATATGAAAATGTGGAGCCAGGATCAAATAATACAGAAGCCATGCAATCACAAACCAAAAGATTACCTGTGATAACAGCATTTGATGTCTCCGCTTCAGACCGCCCAGGGAAAGCGTAACAATGGGCCCTATCACCTGTCTGCCCGTTGCCCCTACCATGTGGTGTTGTAGTAGCTCCAGTTTGTCCGTCACCCCGGCCGTTTTGGTGACCACCATTACCTCGGCCACCACGTCCTCCAGAATAACGGCCTCTACCATGACCACCTCTACCTCTAGCTATTGGGGGTCTATAACTCTGTTTTGGACAATTCCTCCTAATATGTCCAGTCTCCCCACATCCATAACATTCTCTGGGGTCTAGCATAGGTCTCTGTGAGAATGACGAGGTCTGGGAATAACCTCCAACCTCAGAGAAATGTTGACCGGTCTGAGGTGGACCCTCAACTACAGTCTGTAGTGAAGACTGAATTGGTCGGACTGAGTAACCTCCTGAACCCTGTCCTCTAGAGTAAGAACCATTAAACTCACCTCCCTTTCGAAACCTTTTAGATGTCGATGCCGTGGTGAAGTCATCTGGCTTCACTCCCTCCACCTCTATCACGAAGTCTACCACTTCCTGGAAGGATTTCGCTGTAGCCGCTACCTGTAAGGCTGAAATCCGCAAATCTGACCTCAACCCTTTCACAAAACGGCGAATCCGCTCTTGTGAACTGAAGCAAAGCTGAGTGGCATACCTAGATAATGCACGAAACTTAGCCTCATACGCAGTGACTGTCATCCTGCCTTTCTCTAAGCTCAAAAACTCATCTCTCCTACTATCCCTCAAGGTCCGAGGGATATACTTCTCCATAAACAAGCTAGAGAATGACGCCCAAGTCATAGGTGGTGCCTCTGTTGGTTGACACTCAACATGTGACCGCCACCACATTTTGGCGTTCCCTTGAAACTGATAAGTCACAAACTCAACACCAAACCATTCTACCATACCCATCTAATGTAGTAAATCATGACAATCAACCAGAAAGTCGTAGGCATCCTCAGATTCAGCACCCTTAAAGACTGGAGGTTTCAATTTCAAGAACTTACTGAAAAGTTCATGCTGATCG
>NC_028637.1:39189322-39229689 GCF_001406875.1 Solanum pennellii | reverse complement strand
GTACCCAAATTTCAGAAGTCTAAGTCTTTTGGAACGAGACATCCTCGACGGCCCGTCGTGCCCATGACGGTCCGTCGTGGGTTCCGTCGACTCACACAGTTTTTCCAGAAATAAAATCTGCTGCTCAAAACGACTAAACAGGTCGTTACAAAGGGTAGTATGGTAATTACCCTAAATATGTAATTAGTTATTTAACTAATACGGTGGAGGGGCATTTTTGGGAGAGAGAACCGAAAATTGGCTCTTTAAGTGAAGTCTTGCTCCACCCGGGTTTGAACCTAGGTGGAAGCAATGAATTAAATTAGTTTTAATTTAATTTGGTAAATTAATGTAATTAATTTATATTTATTATTTAATAGCTGATTTAAAATAAAAGGAAATCAAATTTTAAATACTTAAAGAAAAACCTTATTTGACTAAATCCTAAATAAACTCCTAATCCTACGAGAACTCTTCTATCTCACACTCATCTGTCTCTATCACGTCTCTATCACTCTCACTCACGATTCTCTCTGCCAAATAACTTCAAAAAAATAGTAGGTAAGCCAAAGTTCTTCACACATGAAGAACTCACAATGAAAATATAAGAAAACAAACGAAATAAATCACGTAGGCAAAGAGAAGTTTGTCCGTCGAGTTGGTGTTGACTTTAAGGGGATTTGGACGTGATTTTTGGAGAATATTTTGAGCAGCAAGTCGAGGTTTGAACTTCATAAAATATATGGGTTTTCTTACTCTTGGTCCCTTTCCCAAGAGACACTTAAGGATCAGATGAATCTACTTGAAAACTAGGGTTGTTCCAGTTCTTGTTGAACTCCTTGTCCCTAGTATCCCTTTGATAAATAGGTTAGAGATCATGTTGCTGGTATGTTTGCTAGTTAGTTTAAGTATGAAGTTTGATATTCGTGATAATGTGTTCTTTATAATGTGTTTAAAATTGTAAGCATGTTAAGTTATGCCAACCGAAAGTATATGAAATTGTTTTTATGATTAAAAATTTTATGTGCGAATGTTTGTGTAAATTATGAGGTGTAAACATGTTGTAATGTTGCTGGATGAAATTGTAATTCTTTTGTTAATATAATCATAAAAATATTACACTTAAAGATGCACAAAATGATCCACGAAATGCCATAAGAATTAACGTATGAATGATGATAAAAAGAAGCTGAAAATAGTGAACAAATTTCCAGCGTTCGGTAGGTTGGGTTCGGCCAAACAAAATGGTTAAAAATGCAACGAAAAATGAATGTAAAATAAGTGATATCACTAAGGATTGAACCCACTACATCATTACATGAAATCTAAAAAAAATCAACAAAAAATTAAGAAAAAAATGGATTGTAGAGACTAAATTTCCAGCCTGCTGGAAATTGTGATCTCGGCAAAGTTTTTAAAAAATGAGCTTCATTTAATTTTTTTTTTAAATGTGAGGTCATTAGGGATTGAAACCATGAACTCACTAAATGAAAATTTCATAAAAAATTCGTGAGAAAAATCCAAGGAAAAATAGATATGGTGAGTGGGGATTGAATCCACAACCTAATGCATGGATGAGAGATTTAGGAGAAAAATAAAGGAGAAAGTAAATGTGGAGAGTGGGGATTGAACCACAACCTCTTGGATAGGTGAGAAAGTTAAGATATAAAATAATATAAAAAATAATGAGCTTGTGGGTGATTGAACCTACAACCTCCTTCACTTAAACAAAAAAGGAGAGGAGAAAAAGAAAGGATATATTATGAGGTTTATGGGGATCGAACTAAGGTCCCCCAAATCTAACAAATGCGATTATCAAGTTTAAAATAATATTAAGTGTTGTCCAAGGGATTCATAATTGGGTTCCCTTGCCCAATTCCGTATTGACACATAGGTCAGACGTAAGTAAATATTTAATGAATGCTGCCTTCAAAGATCGAAATCAATATCTTGGAATATCTATAAGATGCATAAGTCTTGTATCACATAATCTTGGGTAAATATGATTCACTTAGACAAACTATGAATGAAGCCCCATGGTTTGTATGCATAGACTCATAAGTCTACAATACGTTTAAAAGTAAGTGAACCTAAGATGTATGTGATGAAAATGATGTAACCCTAAAAGGGTTAAGTAAAAGTGTGAAACACTCTAAATGGCCGAGAGCATTGGCGTATGATGAAATGAACAACAAAATGATGTAATGAACAAAGAAATGATGAAATGAACAATGACATGATTAAACCCAAGAAGGGTTAAGTAAGAGTGTGAAACACACTAAATGGCCAAGACCATTGGCATATGATGAAATGAACATTCATGTAAAATGGGGTGAGTAATTATGAAGAGGAAATGTGCTAATGTTAATGAATGCAGTGACAACATGATATGAGGCTAACGTAAAAGATGAGAGCAATCTCAAATGATCCTAAGAAAATGTTACAAAAACGTACTCACCTATGATAGTGTAAAGTTAATGAACAGACCAGTCTCTATGAACACTCTAATGAATGTATTGAGATTAACATGCTTAATACTAATGATGAGATGACAAATCATCAATTTAGCTATAATGTCCTCATACTAGGAGCCAACTTCCATGACGCACGAGTTGAATGTAATGGAAATTTATACTGAGCACCTATAGACTAGCTATGAGCGGTGATGCCTTTTTTCGGGAAGGGAGGAGGTTCACGTAACTCTCATGAGATGAGATTGTTTGGCATACGAGTATGGGCCTCCTTATATCTCCTAGTACTCGAACCTATACTGCAAATATACGGATCTGGCGGGGTTCAATTCCCATGTACGCTAGAATGTTTTGGGTCACTTTGGCCGGTGCTTCCACCTCTTTTCGGTGTGGGGTTTCAAGACACTAGATTTCATGATGCTCACATGATCTATGTCGGTTAAATTTAAAGTTCCCCATAAATAAATGAGGCCAGTCTCAAATGATGCACATAATGAAATGAATGATACCAATGGTGTTAGGATAGGATAATCAAGAGGTTAGCTACAATTAAGTAATGACACTAGGTCATTCTTGATCATTGCACAGCGAACCCGATAAAAGTCTTAAACTACATCCTAGGTATAGCTGGTGTTTACACTAGCCTATGAATGAAATGAAATAAAGTATGTACGAATGAATAAAGCAGACTCTGTGTTTGCTAAAGAAGGCTCCCTAGTTGATGTCCCATATGTTGAGTCCCCATTTTTGAAAAGTCTTGATGTCAACTCCATGATTCCAAGGTCTCATGCAATATGAACGAATGATATGAAATTTTTATGTGCTATATGCAATATGTTATGTGCTATGTGCAAGATGTTATGTGTTGTGTGCAATATGATAAGTATGATAATGCATGTTACTCTTATGGTATGACTTTGCTAATCCAAATTTCGAAAGCTCACTAACATTCCTAATAAAATTTTACAAGTCCAGTGACTTGCTTTCCATAATCATGTTGTCAGGAAAAAGTTGTTCTTAATCATGCATTTCCTTGATGTGTGCTTGCATATACCCATACTTAGTACAACTGTGTACTAAGCCCATACAACACTACAATATTAGGTGCAGGCACAGGTGGACGCTAGAGCTATAGGTTGACGTGGCAACTATACGGACGTGGAGCATTCATCCAGACATGGTAGACCCTCAGGATTTTGAGGATGCTTGCCCATTATATTCTACATTAGTTATTGGATTGAGCTAGTGGAGTATGTTCCACTAGCGTTTCTTTCCGCTTTTGTTCAAACATTGTATTGCTGCCATGTTTGCAAGTATACATTTAATTCTATATTAAAGTATTTCTTTAATTTGATGATCTTAATGTTAGATAGTTTGGTGAACAATTATGAATCTAATAGAATGATTAGTATGTGTGTTAAGAAACAAAAAGTTTCAAATTTTCCACTAAAATTAACCTAGACGAAGTAAGAATGACATAAGTAGGCTTGTCCGCAACCTCTGAGATGTCAACGACGCCTGTCTTGTCTGGGGTCCAGACTCTGGTCGTGACAAAGTTGGTATCAGAGCACTATGTTAAACTTCAAGAATAATAAGTTCACATCAACCACATTGAGTAGTTTCTAAGTCATGGTAGTGAAGTGAACTACTATCCTGGATTAGAGACTGCATGATGCGTAGGAAAATTTCCTTCTTCTTATCTTATCGTGCTTTTCCTATTGTCTGAGTTATTGGTGTTAGGAGTGTGTATAACATCAATCCTTATTGTTTTTTTAGAGAATGAACACTTGGAGAGCTAAGGGTCAGATGAGGGGAGGAGGAGCTGCTAGGGGTAATCACGCTCCACCACAGGCTCCAACTGAAGGAGTAGCCATGCCGGTTAACCCCTCTGGGTTGACTGATGCTGAGGTGAGGGCATCTTTGCCCCAGATGGCGCAGTCCATCACTATGCAAGCTCAGCCCATGACTGACCAGGTCAACCGACAAAATGTTCAGAGGGAGAACCCACCGGTTTGCAACATGGCTGATAGGCTGCGACAATTTACGAGGATGAACCCTCCTTTTTTCATAGGGCCCAAGACATCAGAGGATTCACGAGTTTGTGGATGAAGTACATAAGATTCTGGTGGATATAGGGGACACAAATACTGAGAAGGCTTAACTGGCTTCATATCAGCTCAAGGGTGTTGCACATACTTGGTGCAAGATGCTGCAAGATAGTCGAGTTTTGGGTGGACTGCCAGTCACATGGAAGCTTTTCAAAAAGCATTTCTAGAGATATTCTTCCCTAGAGAGATGAGGGAAGCCAAGGTTGAGGAGTTCATCAACCTTAAACAAGACTCTATGACGGTCAGGGAGTATTCCTTAATATTTGTAAACCTCTCATGGTATGTTACTTTCCTTAGTATTTAATAGCAAGAATGAGGAGAGTACTGAGGTTTATTGAATTATCCAGGTATGCTACCTCCCTGGTTTCGAACAGCAGGGATAAAATGAGCAGATCCATCACAGGAATCATAGAGACCTGGAGGAGAAGTGTCGGTCTGCTATGCTCTATGATAATATGGCCCTTTGAAGGTTGATGGTGCATGTCCAGCAGGTGGAGGACAGCTGCAGAAAGAGGAGTATTCGTGATGCTATGAGGCCTAAGCCTGAAGATCAGGCAGGTCCCAGCAAAGGAGGCCAAAGAAACAACTTTGGCGTCCGTGAGCAGCCAAGGTTTAAGAAGGGACTCTCCCACAAAATGGAGTCAATTTCATCCAATGGTCGCTATGATAGGGATTTCGAGTCCACAGTTAAGAGAAACAAGGGAGTAGATACACCAAAGGATTGGCAACTTTGCAGGAAGTGTGATAGACAGCATGGAGGAGAGTGTAAGATGGGCTCTAACGCTTGTCACAGCTGTGCAAAGCCGGTTGACATGGTGAAGGATTGTCTGAATAAGAGAGGTATAGAACAAGGGAAGGAGATAGTTCAGCCTAATCGACTAAATGAAGAGGCACCAAGGAGGCAATGATTCTTCGCACTAAAGTCTAGGGGTGAAGGGGAAGGCACCTTTGGTGAGGTCTCGGGTGCATAGCCTTAATTAGTATTTCATGTATTTGACTGTGTATGGCGTTTATGCACTAATATGAGGTTAATATGTTTGAGTCATTATGTTGGTTGCTGATTTGTATGACTTACATGTTTACTTATGTTGTATGCTTTGATGAGACTAGATTAGGAAAGAGTTTCTTAGTGCATTAATGTAAAGCTACTAGTAGGTTTCAAGGATGTGCACCATCATGTTAATATGTGAATAAGATATTCACCAATGCGGAGTATTTAATTACCTAGGTAGGCATACATTCTATAGATGACTTACTTATTGTTAGTAAATTGTAGTGTCATTCGGGACCCAATGTTCCTAAGGGGGGATAATGTTACAACCCTAAAAGAATGAATATGCTAAGTAATGCTTAATGTGTCTAGAATGCCTACGATTAGACCGGGTTCACATGGATTGATGCGCGTAGAATCAGACCTATGAACCCTTGCTACATCCAAGCCAACTAACTTGGGGAGTTAGTTGAGCTATAAAATGTTTGGTCCAACCATGTAAGACTCTCGAATACGAAGATTTACTTGAAGGAGTCTTTACCGGACTTAAAAAGGGAAACTCTTAGGTTTTCAGGGTCTAGGGGTAAAATGATATTTATCTAGACTAAGGGTAGTATCATAATTACCCTAAATATATAATTCGTTATTCAGTTAATAAGGTGGAGGGGCAGTTTGGGGAGAGAGGACCGAAAATTGGCTCTTGAATTAAAGTCTTGCTCCACCAGGGTTCGAACCTAGGTGGAAGCAATGAATTAAATTATTTTTAATTTAAGTTGGTAAATTAATGTAATTAATTTATATTTATTATTTATTAGCTGATTTAAAATAAAAGGAAATCAGATTTTGGATAATTAAATAAAACTCTTATTTGACTAAATCCTAAACTAGACTCCTAATCCTAAGAGAACTCTTCTCTCCCACGCTCATATCTCTCTCACATCTCTTTCACTCTCACTCACGATTATATCTACCAAACAACTTCAAAAAAACATTAGGTAAACCAAAGTTCTTCACACTTGAAGAACTCACAACGAAAATATAAGAAAACAGACGAAATCGATCACATAGACAAAGAAAAGTTTGTCCTTCGAGTCGGTGTTGACTTTGAGTGGATTTGGACGTGATTATTAGAGAATATTTTGGGCAGAAATTACATTTTTGAACTTCATAAAAGGTATGGGTTTTCTTACTCTTGGTTCCTTTCCCAAGAGACCCTTAAGGCTCAGATGAATCAACTCGAAAACTAGGGTTGTTCTAGTTCTTGTCGAACTCCTTGTCCCTAGTATTCCTTTGAACTCAATGTGAAATAGGTTAGGTATCATGTTGTTGGTATGTTTTCTGGTATTTTAAGTATGATGTTTTACTATCGTGATAATGTGTTCTTGATTATGTGTTTGGAATTGTAAGCATGTTAAGTTATGTCAACCGAAAGTATATGAAATTGTTTTTATGGTTGAATTTTATGTGCGGATGTTTGTGTAAATCATGAGGTGTAAAAGTGTTGTAATATTTCTGTATGAAATGGTAATTCTTTACTGAATATAATCATAAAAATATTACACTTAAAGATGCACCAAATGATCCACGAAATGCCTAAAGAATTAACGTATCAATGATGATAAAAAGAAGCTGAAAATAGTGAACAAATTTCCAGCATTTTGTAGGTTGGGTTCGGCCAAACAAAATGTTAAAAAATTCAACGAAAAATGAATACAAAATAAGTTAGATCACTAAGGATTGAACCCAAGACATCATTATATTAAGTTACAAAAAAATTCTACAAAAGTTTAAGACAAAAATTGATTGGAAGGGACTAAATTTCAAGCCTGCTGGAAATTGTATTCTCGGCCAACTATTAAAATAATGGAGACTGAAACCACGACCTCACTAAATGAAAATTTCATAAAAATTTCGTGAGAAAAATCCAAGGAAAAATAGATGTGGTGAGTGGGGATTGAACCCACAACCTCTTGCATGGATGAAAGAGTAAGGAGAAAAATAAAGGATAAATTAAATGTGGATAGTTGAGATTGAACCTACAACCTCTTCGATAGGTGACAAAGTTAAGAGATGAAATAAAAGAAAAATAATGAGCTTGTTGGGGATTGAACCCACAACCTCCTTGACTTAAACGAAAAAGGAGAGGAGAAAAAGAATGGAAATATTATGGGGTTGATGGGGATCGAACTAGGGTCCCCCAAATCTTAAAAATGGGATTATCAAGTTTAAAATAAGATTGAGTGTTGTCCAAGAGATTCTAAATTGGGTTCCCTTGCCCAATTCTATATTGACACATAAGTCATACGTAGGTAAATATTTAATGAATGCTTCCTCTAAAGATCGAAATCAATATCTTGGTATATCTACAAGATGCATAAGTCTTGTAACATATAATCTTGGGTACATATGAATCAGTTAGACAAACTATGAATGAAGCCCCATGTCTTGTATATATAGACTCATAACTCTAGCATACGTTTCAGAGTAAGTGAACCTAAGATGTATGTGATGAAATAATGTAACCTAAAAGGGTTAAGTAAGAGTGTGAAACACACTAAATGGCCAAGTGCATAGGCGAATGATGAAATGAACAATGATATGAACAAAGAAATGATGAAATGAACAATGAAATGATGAAACCCTAGAAGGGTTAAGAAAGAGTATGAAACAGACTAAATGGCCAAGTTCATTTGCATATTATGAAATGAACATTCATCTAAAATGGGGTGAGTAATTATGAAGAGAAAATGTGCTAATGTTAATGAATGTGGTGACAACATGATATGAGCCTAATGTAAAAGATGAGAGCAATCTCAAATGAGCCTAAGTAAATGTTACCAAAACGTACTCACCTATGAGAGTGTAAAGTTAATGAAGAGACCAATCTCTATGAACTCTGTAATGAAATTATAGAGATTAACACACTCAATACTCATGATTAGATGAGAATCATCTATTTAACAATGATGTCCTCATACTAGAAGCCAGCTTCCATGATGTATGAGTTGAATGTAATGAAACTTTATACAGAGCACCGATAGACTAGCTATGAGCGGTGATGCCTTCTTTCGATAAGGGCGGAGGTACACGCAACTCTCATGAGATGAGATTGTCCGTCATGCCTGGTATGGGTCTCCTTATATATCCTAGTCTTCAAACCTATATTGCCAATATAGGGATCTGGCGGGGTTCAATTCCCATGTACGCTAGCATGTTTTGGGTCACTTTGGCCGGTGATTCCACCTCTTTTTGGTGTGGGTTTTCATGACACTTGATTTCATGAATCTCACATGATCTATGTCGGTTAAAGTTAAAGCTCCCCATGAAGGAATAAGACAATATCAAATGATGCACATAAAGAAATGAATGCTACCAACGGTGTTAGGATAAGATAATCAAGAGGTGATCTAGACATAAGTAATGACACTAGGTAATTCTTGATATTGTACAGCGAACCTGATAAAAGTATTAAACTACATCCTAGGTATAGCTGGTGCTAACACTAGCCAATGAATGAAATGAAATGAAGTACGTATGAATGAATGAAGCAAATTCTATGTTTGCTAAAGAAGGCTCCCTAGATTAGGTCCCTTATGTTGAGCCCCCATTTTTGGGAAGTCTTGATGTCAAGTCCATGATTCCAAGGTCTCATGGCATATGAACGAATGATATGAAAACTTTTATGTGCTATATGCACTATGTCATGTGCTATGTGCAAGACGTTATGTGCTGTGTGCAATATGATAAGTATGATGTTGCATGGATCTGGTCTTAATCATGCATGTCCTTGGTGTGTGCTTGTATATATTCATACTTAGTACAAGTGTGTACTAATTCCATACAGCTCTACAATTTTAGGTGCACGCACAGGTTGATGCTAAAGCAATAGGTTGACGCTGAAACTATCCGGACGTGGAGCATTCATCCGGACTTGGTAGGCCCTCATGCTTTCGAGGATTCTTCCCATTATATTCTAGCTTAGTTATAGGATTGAGCTAGTGGAGTATGTTCCACTAGCGTTTCTTTCCCCTTTTGTTTAGACATCGTATTGGTGCAATTTTGGCAAGTATACATTTCATTATATACTAAACTATTTCTTTCATTTGATGATCTTAATGTTATATGGTTGATGGTGAACAATTATGAATCTAATAGAATGATTAGTATGTATGTTAAGAAACATAAAGTTTAAAATTTTCCTATAAAATTAACCTAGACAAAGTAAGAATGACGTAAGTAGGCTTGTCTGCGACCTCTCAGAGGTCAACGACGTCGGTCTCATCTGGAGTCTAGACTCCGGTTGTGAGAGATGGAGAGTCGTTGGTGGAGAGAAAAGGTGGGAGAGAGGGAAGCTAGAGAGGGAGGAGAAGAAGAATAGAAAAATTGAATAGTCAATGTTTGGGCCTTTTGATATCAAAAAAGAAAGAAAGGATGGGTGAGTCTGAACCGTTAATTATTAAAGAGATGAGGGGATGAGATTCAGTATCAAAAGAATGATGCTCCAGATTATAAGATGAAAAATCTCAAAATGCAATGAAAATCAGCTAGAATTGGGACGTAAGAGATGATATAATTGAAATACCATTGGAATTGAATAGACTATAAAGAGATGATATCCAATTAAATTACTATATATATTCTAATGTTTTTTATATAATTCAACTCACTTAAATTTTTAACATATCAGTAAAATAATTTTTTTGAAATTTATTAATATTTCTAAAATATTTTAATAGTGATATTTATGAAGTATGCATACTAAAAAGTATATATTATTTGGAAAAAATCAACTAACATTTTAAAATCGAAATACATTTTTAATAATAAGTATTTATTCAAAAACCATTATGAAATAGTTAAAGGTTGGTTAGAATTGGGTGTCAACAATCATACAAGAATGAAATAAACAAATAAATACAAAGTTTAATCGAAATTAGTAATGAACCACCAAAAAGTTATATTCTAGTTAATCATTTAAAACACATTAGAAAGAACGAAAAAGAAAATTAAAAATTCAAGATCGTGAATTGATAAAAACTTATTTATCGAAATCATCATTTTCTTATTAGAAAAAGGAAACCCAAAAATTACGAAAAACACCATCAGTCTCACATAGTAAGTTTTAAGATACCGACCACAGATGTAACATCGCGTAGCTCGAAGTAGCTAGGAATAAGCTAAAAAACTAAAAATATTCGTTTTGAAAAGAAAAGGAGAAATCTGGATTTTTTCTAAGTATAAGAAATGAATTTTTTCCATTTTAAAACGACCATAACTCCTTGCTCAAGATGATTTAGAGGTAGTTCTTTATAAGGTTTGAAAGACCTTGGAGAGATCTTTAAAAATCCGCGGAGTTTGCCCATTTTCGATATTTTGTGGGAGATATTCGTATCACAAGTTGGGCTGTTAAAGTTAGGAAAGTCCAATTCTGGATCCAAGTAAGGGCAAACTAGTCTTTTTCACCTATCTATTTTCTAATTCATTTTAACGGTTTTTAGATGTAAAAATAATCCTTAATTCAACTTTGGAAAATCAATTTACGCTTAGGGATTGGGAGAAAAGAGGAGAGAAGAGGGAGAAGGGAGAAAAATCAAGGTTTCGCCAAGAACACCAAGATCGTCGAGTTCATAATAACTTGTGGATTTCTTCGGGGGTGATCCCTAAAAATGTATGTGAATCTTTCATAATATTGGGTTCATTCACCTATGTGCAAAGCATGATTGATTCAGCGTGATTTCATCTTAAAAAGATTGGATTTTGAATGTTCTTGAATGTTATGCTTGAATTGTACTTGTTGTTGAACATGAGCTGAGATTTAGAAGTTCTTTAATTATTTAGGTGTTGTTCTTGAACTAAATGGATTATATCCTTATATATATGATAAGGATACATGAATATAAAGTGAACTTAAAAAAAACAATCAAATTAAAAGGATTTAAGGTTAGAAAACGGGAGAAAAAATTCTGCTGATTTTTGCCTAAGGAACAGGTGATGTGACGTGCCCCCAAAGAACAAGGATGGATGAGGCGGCGTGCTAGAATGGTGCCTCAGTCAAGTGAGGCTGGCGCGGCTAAAATGTCATTTTCACCAATTTTTAATATTCCGTCCGTTTAAGTTTTTCTAAAGTGTTATATCACTTCCCATTGATACTAATTAGTCTAAATGACTTCTAAACATATAGAAATTATCCAGAAAAATGAATTACAACCTTGAATCAGTAACTTAAAATTCAAGGAAAGTTTAGAGCCAAGTCTAGAATGTTCTTATAGTTCTTTCAAGAAGTCTATTACATATACTTTAAACTTTTTTTAAGATTTAAAGATCTAGTTGAGTAAGAAGTAAAGATAAGAATAAGATGAAGTTCATTTGTGATATTCACAAGTCTTCCACAAACGTGTTAACTTCGTTTAAAACTTAAGTTGAATTCTGTTCAGTGTAAAGTGAAGCCTTTTCTTAAAAAACAGTATATAAGGACTATGTATTCCAAAAGCAATATTAAAATGTTTTTACATTTTAGAGAATCTAAATTGATATTTCCAAGTAGCCTAAGGACAATTTTCAGAAAAGAACTATAGCTTTCTAAATGAAACAAGTATGGAACTTAAGATTTCCAAGATAGCCCTTGAGCTAAGTATATATTTTGAGCACTAATCTCAAATAACATAACCAGTATGTTTTAAAAACATACGAGTCAGTATATTTTGGGAGTAGCATTGAGCAGCAATATGGGGGAGGTTCAGATAATTCAATTCCCCTATGAACCATGTAACAACCATGGGTGGAAAATGGTAATACTTTTTAGATGAATTCATTGCACAGTATACTAGTGGATCCATTAGGCAGTTCAAGTCTTATAACTTTGATTGGGTATAGGATGTACTGGCAGCATGAGGTAGATCATTGTATCATCACTATAACTCTTAAGTGATTGTTGTCTATTAGATAAACTCCCACAAAAGTTAAATCTACTTATTTATATACATCAATATTTTTTTTATTACATCACAAAGTTAGTTGTATCCTTGTATACTTTCAGAGTATACAACATGTTTTCAAATGGTTTTTCTTTATATTGCACTTATTTTTAAATTGCTTTATTTTTTAATGAGTTAGTTATTCATGAGTTGAGCAGAACCAAGGTATGTGTTCAATACTCTTTTCTAGCCTATGTTGTTTAGCATTTCAACTCGCATACTCGTACATTCAATATACTGATGCCTGTTGGCTTGCATCGTATCATGATGCAGATGCATGTAACCAGGATCAGCACCATCCAGTGCCTGCTTGATCAACCTGAGCACTCGGAGTCAATAATGAGCCTCCTTGCATTTTGGAGGACACATTTATTGATTTTCAGTATTTTTTTATTTGGATGATGTGGGTGTGTCCGAACATCCATCTTCTTTTTAGAGGCTTCATAGATAGATAGTCTAATGCTAGTCTTTTTAGTCTTTTCAGTATTATTCCTTTTGTTAGGATTTGAGTTGCCAACTTTTGGCTATGTTGAATGTGTCATCTTTACAAATATTCGTAGTTGTGAAATTCTTTCAGTTAAGCTATGATTATTTACTTCCGCAGAGTTAAGTAAGACAGGCCAAGCATTTGCTCGAGAATAGCAACGGTCATTGAGTACCAACTACGTCTAGGTGTAGGCTCAGGTCATGAAAAACGTTGTATTCAAGCACACAGTTCAAGAGTCTTATGGAGTCTATGAAGGCGTGTCTATAGGATCATAGTCAACAATGTGAAGCACGCTATCATGAGTAGGAGGCTACCGCATTTAGGAATTTCTAACTTCTTTCATATTCCTTTTCGTGCGTTAGAGTTTATCTCTAAAAGGTTATTCTATAATTCGTGCTTGCGCGTGTTGTATATAAGCATGCCTCCATGAAGAGCAGTAACAGGTCGTCCAACTAGGAGATATTTTGAAGATCCATAGGTACCCAATACACAAAACGTGCAACCTCAAGGAAAATTCATCAATGCTAAATTTCGTGAGGTTATCCTGTTCTTAAGAAATGTAGTGACTAACCCTATATAAAAGTAGAGAGGATCTCTAAAAGGAGAGGCAGACACATCAAGTATTCGTAAGTTCTTGAGGAAGAATCCCCCAAATTTCACAGGTTTGACAACTGCTGAGGATCTAGAGAACTTCACTGAAAAACTGAAAAAGGTTTTCGTGGTGATGCATGTTGTTAGCAAAGAGAGAGTTGAGCTAGATTCTTATCAACTCAAGGGAATTTCTAGAACTTGGTTTGATTAGTAGAAAGAGGCTATAGATGAAAATTCACCACCTGCGAGTTGGGCTTGTTTTGAGGAGGCCTTCTTGGGTCGTTTCTTTCCCAAATAACTGAGAGAGGCCAAGGTACGTGAATACCTCACACTTAAGAAGGATTATCCAAGTGTGCATGATTATGGGTTGAAATTCACCCAATTATCTTGTTATTTTCTATAAATTGTTAAAAACATGAGGAGTAGTATGAGTTTGGTTATTGATAGATTGGGTCTCTTATAAAGGGAAGAGGGTGGAGCAACAAATGATTGTTAGGTCCATAGAAATTTTGAGGTTGATGATATATGTTCATCAGGTAGGGGCGGAAAATATAAAAGGTAGAGAAGAATACAAGAACAAGAGAGCTAAGACAGGAAATCAATCCGGGCAGGAGAAGAATAATGCCAACTTGTGATCCTTCAAACTAGAAATAGAAGGTTCATGCTCTATCATCTACTAGTGCACTTGCACCTAAGAAAAAAGGTGAGTACTATGGTAAGAATTCCAAATCTAACCGGGGTATTCAAAGGGTAGTGTGGAACAAGGGGATAGTAAGCCTCCTGCCTGCGCCAAGTGTTGTAGGATCCACTCTGGTGTTTGTCGTGAGGGCTCCAATGGTTGTTTCAAGTACAGTGAGACCATACATTTATGAGGGATGCCTAGAGAACAAGAATGAAGTGAAAATGGGGGAAATAGAGCCCAGTCTCCATCAGTTGCTCCACAAGAAATGGTTATGACTAGGGGAGCTACTTTCGGTACTAGCAAGGGAATAACCATTTATATGCTCTCAACAATCGCCAAGAGAATGAGAATTCACCAGACGTTTTCAGTGGTATGATTCAAGTCTTTGACTTTACTATTTTGCATTATTAGACCCATGAGCGATTTTATCTTTTGTAACTCCATATAAATTTGATATTTCCTGAGAAACATAGTGAACCATTCAGTGTTTCCAGAGCTGTTAGTCAATTAATACTAGCAGAAAGAGTCTATCGCCGTTGAGCCATTTCTGTTAATCACAAGGGTACCATGGCTTATTTAATTCAGTTAGACATGGTATACTTTGATGTCATTCTTGGTATGAATCAGCTTCATGCCTGTTATGCCTCAGTTGATTGTAGAAATCGAGTAGTCAAGTTCAGTTTCCCAATGAGCTAGTCTTAGAGTGGAAAAACAATTTACCACTGCCTGAGGGTTAATTCATTTTGTACATTAAGGCGGGGAAGTTAGTTTCTAAGGGATGTATCCATCACTTAGTCCGAGTTAAAGGCTCAAGTGTTGGGATACCTCTTATCCAGTCAGCTCCATTAGTGAAAGTGTTTCCCGAAGTCTTTACATATGATCTTCCTTGATTCCCTCCTATAAGAGATATGCTTCAACATATATATTCTTCAAGATACTCATCCTATCTCTATCCCGCAATATAGGATGTCCCGACATAGTTGAAAGAGTTGAAAGAACAATTAAAACATCTGTTAGATAAGGGTTTCATTCGACCAAGTGTAATACCTTGGGGCCCTCAAGTATTTTTTATGAGAAAGAAAAATGGTTCCCTTAGGATGTGTATAGATTACCACCAAATTGAATATAATTATCATCAAGAATAAATTCCCACTTCCATGAATCGATGATCTATTTGAATAGATTCAGGGTGCTTCTTGCTTCTCCCAAATTGACCTCACGTCAGGCTACCATCAGTCGAAAGTTAGGGAATGTGATATTCCAAATACATTAGTTATAACAAGGTATGAACATTATGAATTTTTGGTCACGTCATTAGTTTTAAGTAATGCACCAGCAGAGTTCATGGATCTTATGAACAGTGTCTTCAAGCCTTATTTAGATATGTTTGTTACCGTATTCATATAATAATTTATTCAATGAATGAAAAGGATCATGCTAGTTACCTCAAGATACTCCTTCAGTCTTTGAAAGATAAGAAGTTTTATGCCATGTTCTCCAAGTGTGAGTTTTGGCTTGAGTCTATGTCATTCATAAGCCACATGGTTTCAGGTGATTATCACGACTGAAATCTAGACCTCAAATGAGACCGGCGTCATTGACCTCTCAGATGACGCAGAAAAGCCTACTTACGTCATTCTTACTTTACATAGAATAATTTTGAAGGAAAATTTGAAAATTTTTGTATATTAACATAATTGTAAAAACATTCTTATTAATACGTAATTGTTTACCATCAACCATCTAACATAAGAGATAAGCACGTGAAAGAAATAGTTCGATTCTTATTAAGTGTGTAATTGACAAAATGGCACCAATACATAGTATGAATAAAAACAGGAAAGAAATGCTAGTGGAACATGCTCCACTAGCTCAACTCTAAAACTACGCTAGAATATAAAACATCAGCATCCTCGAAAGCATGAGGACCTACCAAAACCGGATGAATACTGAACGTCCGGATAACTGCAGCGATGGTCCTGTAGCTCTATCGTCCACCTGTGCCGCACCAAAAATAGTACAGTTTGTATAGGTTAGTACGCACTTTTACTAAGTATGAGTATATGCAAGCACACACCAAAGACATGCATGATAAATAATATGTCTTTCCTAACGACATGATTTTTGGAAGTCAAGTCAATGGACTTGCCAAATTGAGATTAGGGATGTTTCAAAATTTTGATAAGGAAAGTCAATGAGCTTTCCAAATTTGAATTAGGAAAGTCAGTGAGCTTTCAAGAGTTGGAATAGGAATGTTATGCCATGAGATAACACACATCATCATACTTTTCACATTTGCACACAACACATAACATTTTCATATAGCACATATCATATAGCATACACCACGTTTTGCATGTAGCACATAACTTCTTTAATATCATTCATTCATACGCCATGAGACCTTAGCATCATGGACATAACATCAAGACATTCCAGAAATGAGGGCTCAACAGATGGGACCTCAACTAGGATGTCTTAATAAGCAAACACAGAATCTACCTCTTTCATTCATACGTACTCCATGTCATTTCATTCATAGGTAGCTATACCTAGGATATAGTTTAAGACTTTCATTTGGTTTGTTATGCAATGACTAAGAATGACCTAATGTCATTATTGAATCTAACTTACCTTTTTATTATCCTATCCTAACACCTTTGGTATCATCCATTTCATTATGTGCATCATTTGAGGCTCGGCTCATTCATTCATTGGGAACTTTAATTTTAACCGACAAAGATCAGGTAAGAATCATGAAATCCAGTGTCTCCCCCACACCGAAAAGAGGTGGAATCACCGTCCAAAGTGAAACAAAATATGCTAGCGTACAGAGGAATTTAACCCCGCCAGATCCCTATATTGGCTGTATAGGTTCGATGACTAGGAGATATAAGGAGACACATACCCGACAAGCCGGACAGTGTCATCTCATGAGAGTTACGTGAACCTCCTCCCTTCTCGAAAGAAGGCATCATCGCTCATAGCTAGCCTATCGGTGCTCAGTATAAAGTTCCATTACATTTATCTCATATGTCATGGAAGCTGACTTCTAGTATTAGGACATCATAGCTCATCAGATGATTTTTCATCTCAGCATTAGTATTAAGTGTGTTAAGCTCAATATTTTCATTATAGTGTTCATAGAGACTGGTCTCTTCATTATCTTATACTCTAATATGTTAGTACGTTTTGATAATATTTACTTAGCCTCATTTGAGATTGCTCTCATCATTTACATTACCTTATATCATGCTGTCACCATATTCATTATGATTAGCACATTTGCTTTTCATAGTTTCTCACCTCTTATTACGTGAATGTTAATTTCATCATATGCCAATGCGCTTGGCCATTCATTGTGTTTCACAGCCTTACTTAAACCTTCTAGGGTTAAATCATTTCATTGTTCATTTCCTCATTTCATTGTTCATCTCATATTATGTCAATGCACTTGGCAATTTAATGTATCTCACGCTCATACTTAACCCTTCTAGGGTTCATCATTTCATTACATACATCTTAGGTTCACTTACTTTTGAACATATGCTAGGCTTATGAGTCTATACACACAAGCCAATGGGCTTCATTCATAGTTCGTTAAGTGATTCATACATCACTAAGATTATGTAGTACAATACTTATGTAAATTGTATATATGCCAAGATCTTGATTTTGATCTAAATAGGTTGCATTATTCTAGGATGTTTTGTTCACGTATGACTTATGTATCAATACGGAAGTTTGGGCAAGGAAACCCAAGTTCTACTTGGTTTTCCTCTTATGTTGGCCGAAGGGTTGTGGGTTCGAACCCCCACAACCTCTTTCATTTTATTCTTTAATTTTCACTAAGGCTTTGGGAGGTTGTGGGTTCGAAACCCTACAGCCTCCTTATTTTTGTTTTTAGTTTCGCTAGAGGCTGTGAGGTGGTGGGTTCGAACCCCCACAACCTCCTATTTTATTTTATTTTTTAATTAAGTCATTAGGCTAGGCGTTTTGTTAGTGAGGTTTTGGGATCGAGCCCCCACAACCTCACTTTGTTTTCTCATTTAGTTTTGTAATTCTCCTTTCCAACCTTGAGGTAATGGGTTCAATTCCAACGCTTCACATTGTTTTTCTTTATTATCTCTTCCTTCACTCGCTACCTGGAGGCCGTGGGTTCGATTCCCACGCCTTGAATTTGTTTATTTTATTTCTTGTTCTCTTCTTACTAACCCAACAGAGCCAATTTCGATTCCCCCAACCCATTTTCTTTTTCTTTTATCGCGAAATCCAGTAGCCAAAGGGTGAGGTCACAGGTTCAAATCCTTTTGGACTCACCTCTTTAAAATGCATTAAATTTGTAGATTCCAACCTCCTTTTTGAAAGAAATTAAAGTACACTAAGATGGAAATTTATTCATAATTTTTAGCTTCCTTTCATTAACCTTGTAATGTTAGTTTTTTAGGGCATTTGAACAAGTATTTAGTGCATTGTTAGGTGTAGTTTAGTAGTTACATCAATCAAGCGTTTTCATTCAAAATTAGTAACTTCACACCCCATATGAACGTCACATTGTGTAAAACTTTTGCACATAAAATTCAAGGATTATACATGCCTTTACACATCTCCAAACAGTGATCAACTTCACTGCCACACATTGCAGACACACATCAATTTTTAACATGATTTATAACAACATAATCATTATTCACAAACTTTTGAACATGCACACTTAAACATAAACATCACAAAAACACAATTCATCCCTACTTTGTTGCAGCAAACATACCCAACCTAAAGTTCCATGGGAGCTAGTGACAGGGACATGCAAAGGGGGAACAATCCTAGTTTTCGGAATGAATGTCTTGAATCTTAAGGGGTCTCTTTGGAAAGGGACCAAGAGGAAAGAAACCCATACCTTAATTGGTGTTCAAACGATGAATTTACTGCCCAAAACCCTCTCCAAAATCAGTCCAAGCTACCTCAACGTCCACACCTCTCAACGAACAACTTCTCTTTGCCTTAACGTTTTTGGTTACTCTGTTTTTCGTAAAATTTCATGTGATTTCTTCAAGTGTGAAGAACTCTTGATATTATTTCTGTTATTCATTGTCTTCGGTAGAAACAAATGTAAGAGAGAGATCGTGAGAGAGTAGTCTAATAATCGTAGTATTAGTTTGGGAATTAATCAAACTAGGACTCCTTATTACTTTAAAAAAAAACTTATCTAATTAGCTTAGTGAAAGGACCATTATGCCCTTAAAAGTCAGATTATAACCATTAATTAAATCACCCACTTGTTGCTTCCAATGGGGCTCGAACTCGGGTAGAGTGATTCTTGTGAAATGGAGAATTTCGAGTCAACCTGAGACGAATTGGTTCTTTAATTAAATTAACTAATTAATTAATTAATTTATTAGTGTAATTACGATATTACCCTTGTCATGGAAAGGCCATTTTACCCATGGACCCTTAAAACATAAGATTTTTTTCTTTTTAAGTCAGGAAAAGACCCCTTCGATTAAATCTTCGTTTTTGAGACCCTTACTTGGTTGGTTCCAACCTTCACAAGCTCAACTAACTCTGCATGTTAGTTGTCTTGGTCGTAGCAAGGGTAATGAGGTGTGTTTCTACACGTATCAATCTGTGTGAACCTTGGTCTAATCGCCAACATTCATGACACCTTAAGTATTTATACTTTTCATTTTTAGGGTTGGTACATTATCCCCCCTTAGTAACATTCGTCCCCGAATGACACTTTCACTACATATGATAATGCAGTCAGATCATAGCATAATCACTATGCACAGTCAAGCAATAGCAATAAAGTGCGGAGAGATAAGAAAACATAGACTTAAGAGTAGGAAATCTAACCTTAAGAGATGAAAAGATGAGGGTAGCGAGATCTTATGTCGGCCTCAGCCTCCTACGTAGCACCCTCAACAAGATGATTTCTCCACAATACCTTACCTGTGGCAATCTCCGTGTTCCTCAACCACTTGACCTGTCTGTATAAGATCTCAACAGGTACCTCCTCATAAGACAAGTCTTCATCAATCTCCAAACCTTCCACATGTAGAATTGATGCTGGATCACCTAGGCATTTCTTCAACAAAGAGACATGAAAGACTGGATGGACAGAAGCTAGCTCCGCAGGCAATGCTAACTCATAGTCCACCTCACCCACACATTTAGGATCCCATATGGCCCAACATACCTCGGACTCATCTTCCCTTTTCTAAAAAATCACATCACCCCTTTCATAGGTGGTACCTTCAAGTAAACCTGGTCACCAACATCAAATTCTAAGGGCCGCTTTATGTTGTCTGCATATGACATCTGCCGGTTGTAAGCAGTAGCAAACCTCTCCCTAATCACTCTGACCTTCTCTAACGCCTCATGAATGAAATCTGGACCCAAAATAGATGACTCTCCAACCTCGAACCACACAACTGGACATCTACACCTCCTATCATACAGTGCCTCAAATTGTGCTATTTCAATGCTGGAGTCATAGATATTATTATTTTATGATAACTCTATCAGAGACGGATGGTCGTCCCAACAACCTATGAAGTCAATTACACACTCCCTCAACATGTCCTCCAATGTCTGAATACTGTGCTCTGCCTGCCATCAGTCTGAGGATGAAAGGCGTAACTAAGCTTTACCTGCGTGCCCAAGATTTTCTGGAAAGATCTCCAGAAATGTGAAGTAAACTGAGCTCCTCCATATGAAATGATAGACAAAGAAATCCCATGCAACCTCACAATCTCCGTCAATTCAAATGTGGCTTTGTTCTTCGTCAAAGCTATTAATGGGGCAGCAATGGAAGAAAATCCCTCCACAAACCTGCGGTAGTAACCAGCCAAGCCCAGAAAGCTACGGATGACAGTGGGAGTAAGGGGCTTTGGCAAGTTCATATCAGCTTCAGTCTTCCTGGGGTCCACCTCTACACCTTGATCGGACACAACATGACCCATAAAGGTCACTGATCTCAGCAAGAATTCACACTTGCTAAATTTTGCATACAACTGATGTCGTCTAAGTACCTGCAAGGTTAGTCTCAAATGTTGTTCATGTTTTTCCTTGTTTTTAGAGTAGATGAGAATGTCATCAATGAATACTATGACGAAAGAGTCAAGGTATTCAAGGAAGACCCTATTTATGAGATCCATAAATGTAGCAGGTGCATTCGTGAGACCAAATGACATGACTAGAAACTCATAGTGACCATAGCGGGTATGAAAGGTTGTCTTTGGGACATCTCCATTCTTAACACTAAGCTGATGTTACCCTAAAGAAAGCTCAATTTTTGAAATGAAACTAGACCCTTGGAGTAGGTCAAACAAGTCATCTATGGTGGGAAGTGGATACTTGTTCTTGATAGTGACTTTGTTGAGCTGCCGATAATTGATACACATTCTAAGGGTCCCATCTTTCTTCTTTACAAACAACACTGGAGCGCCCCAAGGGGATATGCTCGAGTGAATGAAACCCTTATTAGTGAGATCTTTTAACTGCAACTTCAACTTTTTGAGTTCTACTGGAGTCATTCTATAAGGAGGAATTGAGATTTATTTAGTATCGGTTCTAAGATGATACCTAAGTCAATGTCTCGAAGTGGAGGGACTCCAGGCAAGGAAACACATATGGGAACTCATTCACTAAAAACACTGAGTCTATGGAATGAATGTCATGATCCAAATCATTAACACTCATAAGATGACATTGTAACCCCTTGGACATCATTTTATTGGCCTTAAAATTTGAAATCAAGGGATTAGGACGACTCGAATCGTACCTCTCCCAGACTAACTCTTCTTCATTAGGGAATCAAAATCTCACCATTTTACTACGTTAGTCCAAGAAAGCATAACAACTATGAAGCCAGTCCATGCCAAGAATAACATCAAAATCATGTATAGGTAACTCAACCAAGTTTGCACACATAGTCTTACCATTTACAACTATTGGGCAGTCCTTGTATACTCGAGACGTTCTTAAATTTTCTCCTAAAGGTGTACAAACCACTATAGGATCATGCAGAACTTCAGGCAATATCTCTAATGTAAGAGAAAGCAAAGGAGTTACAAAGGAAAGCGTAGACCCTGGAAAAATTAAAGCATAAACAGAAGTTCAGAATACTTGCAGCATACCTTTGACCACATCAGCGGACTTCTCCTGCTCCTCCCTGCACTTTCAAGGCATAGAAGCTGTTCCTCTTAGGAGGTTTTGCTGCTGCAGCACCCTGTGGATTTGTCCAAGGCTGAGCATTAACTCCAGCCTGACCTTTGTTTTGTGGACAGTCTCTGACCATTTGCCCACTCTTACCACAATCGAAGCAGGCATTAGTGCCCTTTCTATACTTTTCACTATGAGCTCGGGCACACTTAGTACAGTTCTTCTTAGGACGCTGAATCTCACCTCCATTCCCCCCCCCCCTTGGGCTTAGGTTTTCCTTCTCTATGTGTTGTACCCCTCTGAGAGTTAAAGTTTCCAGAACTCTGTTGCCTTTTATTGAACCTGGGCTGCTCACGGACGCCAAAATTATTTCTGTGGCCTCCATGGCTGGGACCTGCCTGATCTTGAGGCCTAGGCCTCCTAACATCACGAACACCTCTCTTCTTGCGAAAGTCCTACACCTGGCGGACATGCACCATCTTATCATGGAGAATCGTAGACTGACACCCCTCCAGGTCTCCATTGATTCCTATGAGAACCTGCTCATATCATTCCTGCTGTTCAAAACTATGGAGGTAGCATACATCAATAAGTTCAAAAAGGATCAGTACTCTTCTCATTCTTGCTATTAAATACTAAGGAAAATAACATACCTTTATAGCTTAACAAACTTTAGGGAATACACCCTGACTGTCATAAAGCCTTGTTTAAGGTTTATGAACTCCTCAACCTTGGCTTCCCTCATCTCTCTGGGGAAGAATCTCTCCAGAAATGCTGTCTTGAACAGCTCCTAAGTGACTGGCACTCCACCCTAAACTCGGTTATCTTTCCACATTTTGCACCAAGTTTGTGCAACATCCTTGAGCTGATAAGAAGCCAGTTAAGCCTTCTCTGTATTTGTGGGACCCATAGCCACAAGAATCTTATGTACCTCATCCACAAACTCCTGAGGATCCTCTGATGTCTTAGACCCTGTGAAAATAGGAGGGTTCATCCTCGTGAAGTCTCGCAGCCTGTAAGGCATGCTGCGAACTGGTGGGTTCTCTCTCTTAACATCCTTTCGATTAACTTGGGCATTAATAGCCTGAGCCTGCATCGTAATGGCCTGGGCAATATGAGCCTGAGATGCCCTCACCTCAGCATCTGTCAACTCAACTGGGTTAACTCGTATGGCCACTCCTTCAACTGGAGCCTGAGGTGGATTTTGATTACCCCAGTGGCAGCTCCTCCTCTTCTTTGACCATTAGCTCTCCTAGTGTTCATTCTCTGAAAAACAACAAGAATTGATTTTAGAAACACTCATAACACCAAGAACTCAGAGATTTGGAAAAACACGATAATATTAGAAGAAAGGAAATTTTCCTATGCATCATGTAGTCTCTAATCCAGGATAGTGGTGCACTTCACTACCATGACTTAGAAACTACTCAATGTGGTTTATGTGACCTTATATTCCTCGAAATTCAACCTAGTGCTCTGATACCAGCTTTGTCACTACAGGAATGTAGACCCTAGACGAGACCAGCGTTATTGACCTCACAGAGGTCGCAGACAAGCCTACTTACGTCATTCTTACTTTACATAGGTTAATTTTGGCAGAAAATTTGAAACTTTTTGTTTCATAACATACTTATAAAAACATTCTCATTAATACGTATTTGTTCAACATCAACCATCTAAAATTAAGAGATAAGAAACTCAAGAAAATAGGTATAGTTGCCAAAATGGCACCAATACATAGTCTGAATAAAACACGAAAGAAACGCTAGTGGAACATGCTTGACTAGCTAAACTCTAAAACTAACCTAAAATATAAAACAACACCATCCTCGAAAGCATGAGGACCTACCAAAACTAGATAAATGCAAAACGTCTGGATAACTGCAGCGATGATCCTGCAGCTCTATCATCCACCTGTGCCTGCACCTAAAATAGTAGAGTTTGTATAGGGTTAGTAAACACTTGTACTAAGTAAGGGTATATGCAAGCACACACGAAGGACATGCATTAGAAATAATAGCTCTTTCCTATCAACATGATTTTTGGAAGTCAAGTCAGTGGACTTGCCAAATTGAGATTAGGAAAGTTTAAATTTGTATTAGGAAAGTCAATGAGCTTTCCAAATTTGAATTAGAAAATTCAGTGACCTTTCAAGGTTTGGAATAGGAAAGTTATGCCATGAGAATAACATACATCATCATACTTTTCACATTTGCACACATCACATAAAATTTAAACATAACACATATCATATAGCATACAAAACATTTTGCATGTAGCACATAACTTCTTTATAATTTATTCATATGCCATGAGACCTTGGAATCATGGACTTAACATCAAGACATCCATTAAATGAGGGATCAACATATGGGACCTCAACTAGGGAGTCTTCATTAGCAAACACACAGTCTGCTTCTTTCATTCATACGTACTTCATTTCATTTCATTCATAGTCCAGTGAAAACACCAGTTATACCTAGGATGTAGTTTAAAACTTTCAATAGGTTCGTTGTGCAATGAACAAGAATGACCTAATGTCATTACTTGAATCTTACTCACCTTTTTATTATCCTATCCTAACACCATTGGTATCATTCATTTCATTATGTGCATCATTTGAGGTTGGCCTCATTCATTAATGGGAACTTTAACTTTAACCGACATAGATCATGTGAGCATCATGAAATCTAGTGCCTCCCCCACAACGAAAGGAGGTAGAATCACCAGCCAAAGTGACCCATAACATGCTAGAGTACATGGGAATTTAACCACGCCAGATCCTTTTATTGGTTGTATAGGTTCGAAGACTAGGAGATATAATGAGACCCATACCCGACAAGCTGGACAATGTCATCTCATGAGAGTTATGTGAACCTCCGACCTTCTCGAAAGAAGGCATCACCTCTCATAGCTAGCTTATCAGTGCTCAGTATAAAATTCCATTAAATTCATCCCATACGTCATGGAAGTTGGCTTATATTATTAGGACATCATTGCTCATTAGATAATTTCTCATCTTATCATTAGTATTAAGTGTGTTAAGCTCAATACTTTCATTATAGTGTTCATAGAGACTGGTCCCTTCATTATCTGATACTCTCGTATGTGAGTACGTTTTGGTAACATTTACTTAGGCTCATTGGAGATTGCTCTCATCATTTACATTAGCCCCATATCATGTTGTCACCACATTAATTATCATTAGCACCTTTTGCTTTTCATAGTTACTCACCTCTTATTACGTGAATATTCATTTCATCATATGCTAATGCGCTTGGCCATTCAGTGTGTTTCACACCCTTACTTCACTCTTCTAGGGTTTCATCATTTCATTGTTCATTTCCTCATTTCATAGTTCATCTCATCTTATGCCAATGCACTTGGCCATTTAGTGTATCTTACACTCATACTTAACCCTTCTAGGGTTCATCATTTCATTACATACATCTTAGGTTCACTTACTTTTGAACGTATGCTAGACTTATGACTCTATACACAAAATCCATGAGGCTTCATTCATAGTTTGTTAAGTGATTCATACATTTCTAAGATTATGTAGTACAAGACTTATGTATCTTGTATATATGCCAAGACCTTGATTTCAATCTAAGTAGGTGGCATTATTCTTGGATATTTGTTGACATATGACTTATGTATCAATACGGATGTTTGGGAAAGGAAAATCATGTTCGAATCACTTGGATAACGTTTACATTTTTCATTGATTTTATTTTTTATCTCCACGATATTGGAACTCTAGATTGAGCCCTATCATTAGCATTGTATCTTTAGTTTTCCACTTGGTTTTCCCTTTAGGTTGGCCGAAGGGTTGTGGGTACGAACCCCCACAACACCTTTTATTTTATTCTTTAATTATAACTAGGGCATTGGGAGGTTGCGGGTTTTGGCCCCCAAAGCCTCCTTATTTTTGTTTTTAGTTTTGCTAGAGGCTGTGAGGTGGTGGGTTCAAACTCCCACAACGTCTTATTTTATTTTATGTTTTAATTAAATTCATTAGGCTAGGCCTTTTGGGAGTGAGGTTGTTGGATTGAGCCCCCACAGCCTCACTTTGTTTTCTCATTTAATTTTGTAATTTTCCTTTCATACCTTGAGGTCGTGGGTTCGATTCCCACGCTTCACATTTATTTATCTTAATTCTTGTTCTCTTCTAACTAACCCAACAAACTTAATTTCGATTCCCGCAGCCCCCTTTTCTTTTTCCTTTCTCGCGAAATCCAGTAGCCAAAGGGTGAGGTCACAGGTTCGAACCTGGTGGCCTCACCTCGTTAAAATGCATTAAATTTCTTGATTCCAACATCCTTTTTGAACTAAATTAAAGTACACTAAGCTGGAAATTTATTCATTATTTTTAGCTTCTTTTTATCAACCTTTTCATGTTAGTTTCTTAGGGCATTTCAACAAGAATTTAGTGCATTGTTAGGTGTAGTTTAGTAGTTACATTAGTCAAGTGTTTTCACTGAAAATTAGTAACTTCACACCCCATATGAACATCACATTGTGTATAACTTTTGCACGTAAAATTCAAGGATTCTACATGCCTTTACACATCTCCAAACAGTGACCAACTTCACTGCCCCACATTGCACACACACATCACTTTTTCACATGATTTCGAACAACATAATCATTATTCACAAAATTTTGAACATGCATACTTAAGCTTAAACATACTGAAAACAAATTTCATCCGTACTTTGTAGCTACAAACATACCCAACCTAAAGTTCCATGAGAGCTAGTGACAGGGACATGCAAAGGGGGAGCAATCCTAGTTTTCGGATGAATATCTTAAATCTTAAGGGGTCTCTTCGGAAAAGGACCAAGAGGAAAGAAAACCATACCATAATTAATTTTCAAACGATGAACTTGCTACCCAAAACCCTCTCAAAAATCAGTACAAGCTACCTTAACGTCCACACCACTGAACTAACAACTTCTCTTTCCTTAACGGTTTTGGTTACTTTGTTTTTCTTAAAATTTCATGTGAGTTCTTCAAGTGTGAAGAAATCTTGATATTATTTCTGTTCTTTGTTGTTTCTAGCAGAAACCAACGTGAGAGAGAGATCGTGAGAGAGTAATCTAATTATAGGAGTTTTAGTATGGGAATTAGTAAAACTAGGACTCCTTATTAATTTAAATAAAAACCTGATTTAATTATCTTAGTGAAAGGGACATTATGCCCTTAAAAAATCAAATTATAAACATTAATAAATCACCAACTTGTTGCTTCCAATGGGGCTCGAACTAGGGTATAGTGACCCTTGCGAAATGGACCATTTCGGGTCAACCTAAGACGAATTGGTTCTTTAATTAAATTAACTAATTAATTAATTAATTCTGTAGTGTAATTAGGATATTAGCCTTGGCCTGGAAAAGGCCATTTTACCCTTGGACCCTTAAAACTTAAGATTTTTTTTTAAAGTCCGGAAAAGACTCCTTCGATTAAATCTTCGTTTTCGAGAGCCTTACTTTGTCCCACCTTTTCAAGCTCAACTAACTCCCTAAGTTAGTTAGCTTCATCGTAGCAAGGTTTATGAGGTCTGGTTCTACGCGTATCAATCTCTGTGAGCCTTGGTCTAATCGCAAGCATTCTTGACACCTTAAGTATTTATTCTATTCAATTTTAGGATTGTTACATTATTCCCCCTTAGGAACATTCGTCCCCGATGACACTATCGCTACATATCGTAATGCCAGTTTGATCATAACATAATCACTATCACTACATATCGTAATGCCAGTCAGATCATAACATAATTACTATGCACAATCAAGCAATAGCAACAATGTACGGAGAGATAAGAAAACATAGACTTAAGAGTAGGAGATCTAACCTCAAGAGCTGAAAAGGTGAGGGTAGCGAGATCTTATGTCGGCCTCAGCCTCCCACTTAGCACCCTCAACAAGATGATTACTCCACAATACCTTCACTGTGACAATATCCTTGTTCCTCAACCACTTGAAATGTCTGTATAAGATCTCAACAAGTACCACCTCATAAGATAAGTCTTCATCAATCCTTAAACCTTCCACAGGTAGAATCAATGCTGGATCACCTAGGAACTTCTTCAACATAGAGACATGAAAGACTGGATGGACAAAGCTAGCTCCACATGCACTGTTAACTCATAAGACACCTCACCCACACGTTGTAGGATCCCATATAGCCCAACATACCTCGGACTCAGCTTCCCTTTTCTACCAAATCTCATTACCCATTTCATAGGTGATACCTTTAAATAAAACTGTTCACCAACATCAAATTCTAAGGGTCGTTTTCTGTTGTTTGCATATGACTTCTGTCGGCTGTAAGCAGTAGCCAACCTGTTCCTAACCACTCTGACCTTCTCTAACGCCTCATGAATGATCTCTGGACCCAAAATGGATGACTCTCCAACCCCAAACCACCCAACTGGAGATCTACACCTCCTACCATACAGTGCCTCAAATGGTGCCATCCCAATGCTGGAGTGATAGCTATTACTATATGAGAACTCTATCAAACACAGATGGTCATTCCAGCTACCTTTGAAGGCAATTAAACATTCCCTCAACATGTCCTCTAATGTCTGAATGGTGCGCCTTACCTGCCCATCTGTCTGTGGATGAAAGGCGGTACTAAGCTTTACCTGTGTGCCCAAGCTTTTCTGGAAAGATCTCCAAAAATATGAAGTAAACTGAGCTCCTCTATCTAAATTGACAGACAAAGGAATATAATGCCACCTCACAATAACCATCCATTCAAAATTGGCTTTCTTCTTTGTCAAAGCTGTTAGTGGGGCAGCAATGGAAGAAAAGTCCTCTAAAAACCTGCGGTAGTAACCTGCCAATCCCAGAAAGCTACGGATGTCAGTGGGAGTAAGGGGCTTTGGCAAGTTCTTAACAACTTCAGTCTTCCTGGGGTCCACCTCTAAACCTTGATCGGACACAACATGACCCATAAAGGTCACTGATCTTAGCAAGAATTCACACTTGCTAAATTTTTCATACGACTGATGTTGTCTAAGTACCTGCAAGGTTAGTCTCAAATGTTGTTTATGCTTTCCCTTGGTCTTAGCGTAGATGAGAATGTCATCAATGAATACTATGAAAAAATAGTCAAGGTATTCACGGAAGACCCTGTACATGAGATCCATAAATGCAGCAGGTGCATTCGTGAGACCAAATGATATGACTAGAAACTCATAGTGACCATAGCGGGTACGAAAGGCTGTCTTTGGGACATCTCCCTCCCTAACCTTAAGCTGATGGTACCGTAAACGAAGATCAATTTTTGAAAAGAAACTAGACCATTGGAGTTGGTCGAACAAGTCATCTATTGTGGGAAGTGGATACTTGTTCTTGATAGTGACTTTTTTGAGCTGCCGATAATCAATACACATTCTAAGGGCCCCATCTTTCTACTTTACAAACAACACTGGAGCGCCCCAAGGGGATATGCTCGGCTGAATGAAACCCTTATCAGTGAGATCTTTAAACTGCAACTTCAACTCTTTGAGTTCTACTGGAGCCATTCTATAAGGAAGAATTGAGATTGGTTTAGTAATAGGTTCTAAGTCGATACCAAAGTCAATCTCTCGAAGTGGAGGGACTCCAGGCCAATCTTCAATAAACACATCTAAGAACTCATTCACTTCCAGCACTGAGTCTATTGAATGAATGTCAAGAATCAAATCATTAACACTCACAAGATGACATAGTAACCCCTTGGACATCATTTTATTGGCCTTAAGATTTGAAATCAAGGGATTAGAACGACTCGAATTGTATTCCCCCAAGCCTAACTCTTCTTCATCAGGGAATCGAAATCTCATCATTTTACTATGACAGTCCAAGCAAGCATAAAACCTATGAAGCCTGTCCATGCCAAGAATAACATCAAAATCATGTATGGGTAACTCAACTAAGTTTGCACACATAGTCTTACCACGTACAACTATTGGGAAGTCCTTGTATACTCTAGACGTTCTTACATTTTCTCCTAAAGGTGTACTAACCACAATAGGATCATGCAAAACTTCAGGCAATATCTCAAAAGTAAGAGCAAGCAGAGGAGTTACAAAGGAAAGCGTAGACCCTAGGTCACATAAGTCATAAAAAAGAAGTTGAGAATACTTGCAGCATACCTGTGACCACATGAGCGCACTTGTCCTACTCCTCCCTTCCCTTTCAGGGCATAGAACTTGTTCCTCTTAGGATGTTCGGTTGCTGCTGCACCCTGTGGATTTGGCCTAGGATGAGAATTACCTCCAGCCTGACCTCTGTTTTGTGGACAGTCACTGACAATTTGCCCACTCTTACCACAACTGAAGTAGGCATTAGTGCTCTGTCTATACTTTCAATTGTGAGATCGACCACACTTAGCACAGTTTTTCTTAAGATGTATTATCTCACCTCCATTGCCCCTATTGGGCTCAGGTATTTCTCCTCTACGTGTTGTACCACTCTGAGAGTTAGAGTTCCCAGAACTCTGTTGCCTCTTCTTAAACCTGGGCTGCTCACGGACGACAAAATTATTTCTGTGGCCTCCATGGCTGGGACCTGCCTGATCTTGAGGCCTAGGCCTCCTAACATCACGAGCACCTCTCTTCTTGCGGCTGTCCTCTACCTGCTGGACATGCACCATAAACCTGGAAACGTCCATATTATCATGGAGCATCGCAGACCAACACTCCTCCTCTGGGTCTCCATTGATTGCCATGAAAACCTGCTCATCTCATCCTTGCTATTCAAAACCATGGAGGTAGCATACCTAAATAATTTCAACAAGGACCAGTACTCTTCTCATTCTTGCTATTAAATATTTAGGAAAATAACATACCTTGTTAGCTTAACAAACTTCAGGGAATACACCCTGACTATCATAGAGCCTTGTTTAACGTTGATGAACTCCTCAACCTTGTCTTCCCTCATCTCTCAAGGGAAGAATCTCTCCAGAAATGCTATCTTGAACAGCTCCTAAGTGACTGGAACTCCATCAAAAACTCAGCTATCTTGCCACATCTTGCACCAAGTCTGTGCAACATTCTTGAGCTGATAAGAAGCCAGTTCAGCCTTCTCAGTATCTGTGGCCCCCATAGCCACCATAATCTTATGTACCACATGCAGAAACTCCTGAGGATCCTCTAATGTCTTAGAACCTGTGAATATAGGAGGGTTCATCCTCGTGAAGTCTCGCAGCCTGTCAACCATGCTGCGAACCGGTGGGTTCTCTATCTTAACATCCTTACGATTGACTTGGGAAGTCATAGCCTAAGCCTGCATTGTAAGGGCCTGTGAAATCTGAGCCAGAGATGCCCTTACCTAAACATTATTCAACCCAACTGGGTTAACTCGCATGGTCACTCCTTCAGCTTGAGCCTGAGGTGGATTTTTATTACCCCTAGTGGCTGCTCCTCCTCTCCTCTGACCATTTAGCTCTCCTAGTGATCATTCTCTGAAAAACAACAAAGGTTGATGTTAGACACGCTCATAACACGAAGAAATCAAACATTAGGAAAAGCACGATAATATCAATAGAAAGGAAATTTTCCTATGCATCATGCAATCTAAAAACAAGGATAGTGGTGCACTTCACTGCCATGACTTAGAAACTACTCAATGTGGTTGATGTGAACTTATATTCCTCGGAATTTAACCTATTTCTCTGATACCAACTTTGTCACGACTGGAATGTAGACCCCAGACGAGACCGGCTGTGTTGACCTCTCAGAGGTCGCAGACAAGCCTACTTACGTCATTCTTACTTTACATAGGTTAATTTTGGAGGAAAATTTGAAATTTTTTGTTTCGTAATATACTTATAAAAACACTCATTAATATGTAATTGTTGATTATGAACCATCTAAAATTAATAGATAAGCAACTCAAGGAAATAGTTCAATTCTTATAAAATGTATAATTGCCGAAATGGCACCAATACATAGTCTGAATAAAATAGGAAAGAAACGCTAGTGGAACATGCTCCAGTAGCTCAACTCTAAAACTAATCTAGAACCGAAAACAACAGCATCTTCGAAAGCATGAGGACTTACCAAAACTGGATTAATGTAGAATGTTCGGATAACTGCAGCGATGATCCTGTAGATCTATCATCCGCCTGCACCTGCACCTAGGATAGTAGAGTTTATATAGGGTTAGTACACACTTGTACTAAGTATGGGTGTATGCAAGCACACACGAAGGACATGCATGAGAAATATTACCTCTTTCCTAACAACATGATTTTTGGAAGTCAAGTCAGTGGAATTGCCAAATTGAGATTAGGCTAGTTTCCAAATTTGGATTAGGAATGTCAATGAGCTTTCCAAATTTAAATTAGGAAAGTCAGTGAGCTTTCCAGATATGGAATAGGAAAGTTATGCCATGAGAATAACATACATCATCATACTTTTCACATTTGCACACAACACATAACATTTACACATTGCTATTATTATATAGCATACAACACATCATGTAGCACATAACTTCTTTAATATTATTCATTCATATGCCATGAGACCTTGGAATCACAGACTTAACATAAAGACATCCATGAAAGGAGGACTTAACAGATGGGACCTCAACTAGGTAGTCTTCATTAGCAAACACAAAGTCTGCTTCTTTCATAAATATGTACTCCATTTCATTTCATTGAAAGGCCAGTGTAAACACCAGCTATACCTAGGATGTAGTTTAAGACTTTCATTAGTTTCGTTGTGCAATGACCACGAATGACCTAATTTCATTACTTGAATCTAACTAACCTTTTGATAAACCTATCGTAACACCTTTGGTATCATTCATTTCATTATGTGCATCATTTGAGGCTGGCCTCATTCATTCATTGGGAACTTTAACTTTAACCGACATAGATCATGTGAGCATCATGAAATTAAGTTTCTGCCCCACATTGAAAAGAAGTGGAATTACCAGCCAAAGTGACCCATAACATGCTAGTGTACATGGGAATTTAACGACGCCAAATCCCTATATTGGTCGTATAGGTTCGAAGACTAGGAGATATAAGGATACCCATACACGGCAAGCCGGACAGTCTTATCTCATGAGAGTTACGTGAACCTCCGCCCTTCCCCACCGCTCATAGTCAGCCTATCGGTGCTCAGTATAAAGTTCGATTACATTCATCTCATACATCATAGAAGCTGGCTTCTAGTATGAGGACATCATAGCTCATTAGATGATTTATCATCTTATTATTCATATTAAGTGTGTTAAGCTCAATACTTTCACTAGTGTTTTCATAGAGACTGGTCTCTTAAATATCTTACACTCTCATAGGTGAGTACGTTTTGGTAACATTTACTTTGGCTCATATCATGTTGTTACCACATTCATTATTGTTAGAACCTTTGCTTTTAAAAGTTACTCACCTTTTATTACATGAATATTCAATTAATCATATGTGAATGCACTTGTCCATTCAGTGTGTTTCACACCCTTACTTAACCCTTCAAGGGTTTCATCATTTCATTGTTCATTTCCTCAATTCATTGTTCATCTCATCTTATGCCAATGCACTGGGCCATTTAGTGTATCTTACACTTATACTTAACCCTTCTAGGGTTCATCATTTCAGTACATACATCTTAGGTTCACTTACTTTTAAACATATGCTAGACTTATGCGTCTATACACACAAGACATGGGGCTTCATCCATTGTTCGTTAAGTGATTCATACATTCCTAAGGTTATGTAGTACAAGACTTATGTATTTTATATATATGCCAAGATCTTGATTTCTATCTAAGTAGGCGGCATTATTATTGGATATTTTGTTCATGTACGACTTATGTATCAATACGGAAGTTAAAGCAAGGCAACCCAACTTCGAATTACTTGGATAACGTTTACATTTTTTATTGATTTTATTTTTAATCTCCATGATATTTGAAATATAGATTGAACCCCATCATTAACATTGTATCTTTAGTTTTCTACTTGGTTTTCTTCTTAGGTTGGACGAAAAGTTGTGGGTTCGATCCCCCACAACATCTTTCATTTTATTATTTAATTTTTGCTAAGGCATTGGAAGGTTGTGGGTTCGAACCCCCACAACCTCCTTATTTTTGTTTTTTATTTCGCTAGAGGCTGTGAGGTGTGGGTTCAAACCCCCACAGCCTCCTATTTTATTTTTTTTTTAAATTAAGTTCGTTATGCTAGGCGTTTTGGCAAATAGGTCGTGTGATCGAGCCCCCACATCCTCACTGTGTTTTCTCATTCAATTTTGTCATTCTCCTTTCCAACCTTGAGGTCGTGGTTTTGATTCCCACGCCTCACATTTTCTTTTCTTTATTTTCTCTTCCTTCACTCGCTACCTGGAGGTCGTGGGTTCGATGACCACACCTCCCGTTATTTCATTTTAATTCTTGTTCTCTTCTTACTAACCCAGCAGACCCAATTTCGATTTTCCCAGCCCCCTTTTCTCTTTCCTTTCTCGCGAATTCCAGTAGCCAAAGGGTGAGGTCACATGTTCGAATCCTGGTGGCCTCACTTCTTTAAAATGCATTAAATTTCCAGATTCCAACCTCCTTTTTGAACGAATTTAAAGTACACTAAGCTGGAAATTTATTCATAATTTTTAGGTTCCTTTCACCAACCTTTTCATGTTAGTTTCTTAGGGAATTTCACAAAACATTTAGTGCATTGTTAGGTGTATTTTAGTGGTTACATTAGTCAAGCGTTTTCACTCAAAATTAGTAAATCCATGCCCCATATGAACATCACATTGAGTACAACTTATGCACATAAAATTCAAGGATTAGACATGCCTTTACACATCTCCAAACAGTAACCAACTTCACTGCCACACAATGCACACACACATAACTTTTTCACATGATTTCGAACAAAATAATCATTATTCACAAAATTTAGAACATGCCTACTTAAACATAAACATCACGAAAACACATTTCATTCCTACTTTGTACCAGCAAACATACCCAACCTAATGTTCATTGGGAGCTAGTGACAGGGACATGTAAAGGGGGAACAATTCTAGTTTTCGGAATGAATATCTTGAATCTTAAGGGGTCTCTTGGGAAAGGGACCAAGAGGAAAGAAAACCATACATTAATTGATGTTCAAACGATGAACTTGCTACCCAAAACCCTCTCCAAAATCAGTCCAAGCTACCTCAGCGTCCACACCACTCAACGAACAACATCTCTTTGCCTTAACGTTTTTGGTTACTTTTTTTTTTTCTTAAAATTTCATGTGAATTCTTCAAGTGTGAAGAAATATTGATATTATTTCTGTTTCTTTGTTGTTTTTGCCAGTAACCAACGTGAGAGATATGATGAAATGTGAGAAAGAGATCGTGAGAGAGTAGTCTAATAGCAGGACTTTTAGTTTGAGAATTAGTCAAACTAGGACTCCTTATTAATTAAATAAAAACCAGATTTATTTATCTTAGTGAAAGGACCATTATGCCCTTAAAAATCAGATTATAAACATTAATTAAATCACCAACTTGTTGCTTCCAATGGGGCTCGAACTCGGGTATAGTTGACCTTGTGAAATGGACCATTCGGGTCAACCTGAGCCGAATTGGTTCTTTAATTGAATTAACTAATTAATTAGATAATTCCATAGGGTAATTATGATATTACCCTTGTCCTGGAAAAGGCTATTTCACCCCTGGACCCTCAAAACATAATATTTATTCTTCTTAAGTCCGGTAAAGACTCCTTCGATTAAATCTTCATTTTCGACAGCCTTACTTTGTTGGTTCCAATTTTTCCAAGCTCAACTAACTCCCCAAGTTAGTTTGCTTGGTCGTAGCAAGGGTTCTGAGGTCAGGTTCTACGCATATCTATCCATGTGAACCTTGGTCTAATCGCAAGCATTCTTGATACCCTAAGTATTTATCCTATTTATTTTTAGGGTTGTTACAGTGATGGAATTAGAGTGGATAGCCAAAAGATATAAGTAGTTAAGAGTTGGCCTAGGCCCAAGTCTCCAACTAATAAAAGGATTTTCTTAGGTCGACAACTGCCCCTATTTTGACCTTTCTAGAAGCTACTCAAGGTTTTGTGGTGTATTGTGATGCATCTAGAGTTGAGTTGGGCTCTGTGTTAATGTAGAATGACAAAGTTATAACTTATGCCTCTA
Source organism: Solanum pennellii (assembly GCF_001406875.1). NCBI lineage: Eukaryota > Viridiplantae > Streptophyta > Magnoliopsida > Solanales > Solanaceae > Solanum > Solanum pennellii. The sequence continues at coordinate 39,193,098 of NC_028637.1, read as the reverse complement.
TACAATTGAAGTTTGATGAGAGGTATTACCCAACCCATGACTTGGAGTTTGATGTTGTAGTATTTGCTTTGAAGATATGGCGTCACTACTTTTACGGTGTTCATGTTGATATATTTACTTATTATAAGAGCCTACAATATGTGTTTACCCAGAAGGACCTCAATATCAAACAGAGGAGGTGGTTAGAATTACTCAAGGATTATGACATGAGTATTCATTACCACCTAGGTAAGGTTAATTTTGTTGGTGATGCCTTTAGTAGGTTGTCTATGGGTAGTACCACCCATCTAGAAGAAAAGAAGAAATAACTAACAAAAGATGTACATAGACTTGAAAGCCTGGGAGTCAGACTTATGCATTCCATGGAAGAAAGAATAGCGGAGACAATTGTTGTTGAGTTATCATATGTGTCAGAATTGAAAGGGAAACAAGAATAAGACCCCATTTTGCTTGATTTGAAGGCAAATGTTCATAAGCAAAGAGGATTGACTTTTGAAAAAGGGGGAGATGGTGTGTTTAAGTATCAAGATAGATTGTGTATACGTAGGGTGTATGGACAACAAGAGAGGATAATGCATGAAGCTTATAACTTCAAATATTCCATTTATCCCGTTACCACAAATTAAAGGTGTACCACAATTTAAGATAGGTATATTAGTGGGAAGGTATGAAGAAGGGCATTGCTGAGTTTGTCGCCAAATGCCCAAATTGCCTACAAGTTAATGTAGAACACCAAAGTACGGGAGGATTCACTTAGAATAATGAACTTCCAGAATGGAAGTGGGAGATCATTAATATGGACTTGATCACTGGGTTACCAAGGTCACACGGGCAACATGATTCAATTTGGGTGATTGTCGATAGAATTAGAAAATCAACATACTTTGTGCCGGTAAAGACCACTCATTCGACATAGGATTATTCAAAGTTATACACTCAGGAGGTGTTTAAGCTTAATGGGGTCCAAGTTTCGATCATTTCAGATAGAAGTGCCTAATTTACTTGTTAGTTCTGTAAGTATTTTTAGAAAAGGTTTGGGCTCAAAGGTGAACTTAAGCACTGCTTTTATTCCTTAGATGGATGGGGAAGTGGAGCCTACTATCCAGACCTTAAAAGAGATGTTGAGGGCTTGTGGTATTTATTTCAAAAGGAATTGGGATGATCACCTACCTCTCATTGAACTTGCCTACAACAACAATTATCGTTCGAGCATCCAAATGGCTCCATATGAAGCTCTTATAGGAGAAGATGCGAATCTCCTATAGGGTGATTTAATGTTGGTGAAGTAAGGTTGATAGGACCAGATCTAGTTCTCCAAACCATGGAGAAGTTTAAGGCGATTTAGGAGATATCGAAAACGGCACAGAGTCGCCAAAAATTCTACGCAGATGTTAAGAGAATATCGTTGGAGTTTGAAGTGGATGATTGGGTGTATCTAAAAGTTTCACCCATGAAGGGTGTTATAAGGTATGGTAAGAAGGGGAAACTTAGTACCCGATATTATTCCACGATATATTAGTCCTTATAGAATATCCAAGAGAGTTGACCATGTAAGTTATGTGTTGGAGCTACCAAAAGAGTAAGAAGCGGTTCATCCGGTATTTTATATTTGAATGTTGGAATTAAGAAGAGATTCCAGTTCTGATTTTAGATCGCCAAGTTCGTAAGTTGAGAACAAAGGAGGTTGTCTCAATCAAGGTCTTTTGGAGGAACCAATTTGTTGAGAAGCGACTTGAATAGATGGAGAATTCATGCGTTAGTTTCTTTTGATTGTCGACTATTAAACTTGAGTCTACTATTCTTATCTTAGTAAAAGACATCTCATTCGAGGATGAATGTTCCCAAGGGGGTGATATTGTAACATCTCGTAACTCAAAATATCTAGGAATAAGTAACGAAACTAAAAATATTCATTTTGAAAAGTAAAGGAGAAATGTGAAAATTATTCTAAGTTTAAGAAATGTGTTTTTGACATCTTCAAATGGCTATGACTCCAAGCTCAGGATTATTTAGAGATTTTTCTTTATATGGGAAATACCTTGGAGAGATATTTCAAAAGCCGCCGAGTTTGCGCATTTTTGATATCGTATGAGGAAGATATGTCTACCGGAAGTTGGGTTACAAAAGTGAGGAAAGTCCAATTTCCGATTTATCTAAGGGAAAACTAGTATTTTCACCCATCTATATCCTAATTAGTTTTAAGGGTTTATTAAGGGTAAAATAAGCCATAAGTAAGTTTTGGAAATCAATTTATGCTTACCTCTTAGAAGAAAAGAGAAGCGAAGAAGGGGATGAGAGAAATATCAAGGTTTTGCCAAGATCGTCAAGTTCGTAATAAGTCATCGATTTTGTCGAGGATGATCCTTAAAAATTTCTTTGAGTCTTACATAACATCGGGTTCATTCACCCACGTGCCAACTATGTCTAATTCAGCGATATTTCATCCTAAAAAGATTGGATTCCGAATGTTCTTGAATGTTGTTTTTGATTTTTCTCGTTCTTGAACATGAGTTGAGATTTAGGAGTTCTTTAATGATTTCGGTGTTGTTCTTGAATTCCTTTGGATAGGTCCTTATATATATGACGTGGGTACATGAATCTAAAGTGAATTCGAGAAAAAAATCGAATTAAAGAGTTTTAAAGTCAGAAAATCGTAGGAAACTTTTGGCAGATTTTTGCCTAAGGAACAGGTGGCCAGCGTGACGCTTCCCCATAGCACAAAGAGAACTGGGGCGGTGCGCCAGGATGGTTCCTTAGTCAAGTGAAGATGGTGCGGCGCTCCCCCGAGGCGCCCAAAACGTCGTTTTTCACCAAGTTTTATTTTTCCGTCTATTTAATTTTATGTAAAGTGTTTTAACATTTCCTATTGATTCTAACATCTCTAAATGACTCTAAACATATAGAAATTATCTAGAAAACATAAATTACAATTTTGAATCCATACCGTCAAATTTAAGGAAAGTTAAGAGCTAAGTCTACAAAATTCTTAGAGTTCTTTCAAGAAGTCTTTTACAAATACTTTAAACTGTTTTTAAAACATAAAGATCAGGGTGAGTAAGAAGCAAAGTTAAGAATAAGAAGAAGTCCATTTCAGATTTTCACAAGTCTTTCACAAATGTGTTAATTCGTTTAACACTTAAGTTGAATGTAGTTCAGAGTAAAGTGAAGTTTTTTCTTCAAAAACAGTATATGGGGACTACATATTTCCAAAGAAATATTAAAATTTTTTCAAATTTAAGGAAATGGAAACTGAGATTTATAAGGAGCCTTAGGCTACTTTTAAGAAAAGAACTATAGCTTTCTAAATGAAGCAAGCAGGGAAACTAAGATTTCTAGGATAACCCTTCGGTTAAGTATATTTTCAGCACTAATCTCAAACAACAGAATAAGTATGTTTTAAAAACATAAGATCCAGCATATCTTGGGAGTAGTATTGAGCACCGACATGACAAGTAGTTCAGACAACTAACAGCCCCCCCCATAAACCATATAACCACCATTGGTGGAAGGTGTCATACTTTTTAGATGAACCCGGCTAACAGTAGACTGATGAATCGATAAGGCATTTAAAGTTTTATACATTTCGCTGGGTATAGGATACGATGGTAGCGTGACGTAGATCCCTATAGCTCTTAAGTGTCACGACACAAAACCGAGCCGCGACTGGCACCCACACTTACCCTCCTATGTGAGCGAACCAACCAATCTAAACCCTAACGTTTCGATATAATATCAACAGAAAGTAATGCGGAAGACTTAAACTCATTAATAAAAAC
>NC_028637.1:39185867-39186441 GCF_001406875.1 Solanum pennellii | reverse complement strand
CACGCGCGAAGCATATCCTCCAATACCTTAATCGTTCACTCAGACTGCCCATCTGTCTGAGGGTGGAATGCATTACTAAGATCCAACCTAGTACCTAAGTCGGCATGCAATGTTCTTCAAAACTTAGAAGTAAACTGCGTACCTCTATCTGATATGATGGAAAGTGGAACTCCATGCAATCGAACAATTTCTGAGATATAGAGTTTGGCTAACTTCTCTGCATTGTAGGTCACCTTGACCGGGATGAAGTGAGTAAACTTAGTTAATCTGTCCACAATTACACAAATAGAATCAAACTTTCCAAATGTCTTTGGAAGACCAACCACGAAGTCCATTGCAATTCTCTCCCACTTCCATTCACGAATGGGCATTCTCTGAAGTGTTCCTCCGGGCCTCTGGTGTTCATACTTTACTTGCTGACAATTCGGGCATTTGGCAACAAAATCAACAATGTGGCGCTTCATTCTGCTCAACCAAAAATGTTGCTTTAGGTCACGATACATCTTGGTTGCACCAGGATGTATAGAATATCCTTAACTATGAGCCTCTGTAAGAATAGTGTGAATCAAATCAT
>NC_028637.1:39181293-39184162 GCF_001406875.1 Solanum pennellii | reverse complement strand
AAGATTGCACAATTCGGAGAAAGCCAAGTCATACCCAGAATTACATCGAAATCACTCATTTCTCAGATAACCAAGTCTACATGAGTATTGCTCCCCACAAAAGTCACCAGACAAGACCTATATACCTTTTCAACTATCACAGACTCACCCATCGGAGTAGAAACACGAATAGGCATGTCAAGCATTTCACAATGTAAATTAAGACCAGTAGCAAATGAGGAAGATACTTATGAAAATGTGGAGCCAGGATCAAATAATACAGAAGCCATGCAATCACAAACCAAAAGATTACCTGTGATAACAGCATCTGATGCCTCCGCTTCAGACCGCCCGGGGAAAGCGTAACAATGGGCCCTATCACCTGTCTGCCCGTTGCCCCTACCATGTGGTGTTGTAGTAGCTCCAGTTTGTCCGTCACCCCGCCGTTTTGGTTACCACCATTACCTCGGCCACCACGTCCTCCAGAATAACGGCCTCTACTATGACCACCTCTACCTCTAGCTATTGGGGGTCTATAACTCTTATCTGGACAATTCCTCCTAATATGTCAAGTCTCCCCACATCCATAACATTCTCATGGGTCTAGCATAGGTCTCTGTGAGAATGACGAGGTCTGGGAATAACCTCCAACCTCAGAGAAGTGTTGACCGGTCTGAGGTGGACCCCTAACTACAGTCTGTAGTGAAGTCTGAATTGGTCGGACTGAGTAACCTCCTGAACCCTCTCCTCTAGAGTAAGAACCATTAAACTCACCTCCCTTTCGAAACCTTTTATAGGTCGATGCCATGGTGAAGTCATGTGGCTTCACTCCCTCCACCTCTATCACGAAGTCTACCACTTCCTGGAAGGATTTCGCTGTAGCCGCTACCTGTAAGGCTGAAATCCGCAAATCTGACCTCAACCCTTTCACAAAACGGCGAATCCGCTCTTGTGAACTGAAGCAAAGCTGGGTGGCATACCTAGATAATGCATGAAACTTAGCCTCATACGCAGTGACCGTCATTCTGCCTTGCTCTAGGCTCAAGAACTCATCTCTCCTCCTATCCCTCAAAGTCCGGGGTATATACTTCTCCATAAACAAGCTAGAGAATGACGCCCAAGTCATAGGTGGTGCCTGTGCCGGTTGACACTCAACATGTGACCGCCACCACATTTTGGCGTTTTCCTGAAACTGATAGGTTACAAACTCAACGCCAAATCGTTCCACTATGCCCATTTTATGTAGTAACTCATGACAATCAACCAGAAAATCGTAGGCATCCTCAGATTCAGCACCCTTGAAGACTGGAGGTTTCAATTTCAAGAACTTACTGAAAAGTTCATGCTGATCACTTGTCATTATAGGCCCTGTAGTCAAACGAGGAAACGTGCCTATTTCCAATGAAGCATCCATGCGGGGAGCCGCAGCAGCTGCCTGTTGTACTTCCGGAACCTGAGGTGCTGGTGCAGAAAACACTGGAGGTGTCTGGCCTTGATCAGATAACCCGCTAAGATAAGCAAGAACCTGATTAATCATCTCTGGGGTAGGTTGGGGTGGTAATTCCTCATTCTGCACTTGCTCATTTTCCCCTTCCTCACCCTCTCTTACTACTTCCTCAGTCGGTGGAGGAGTCACCGCCCTAGTACTAGATGGGCTGGGTGCTTGTCCTCTTCCTCTAGAGGACGTCCTCCCGCGACCTCTACCACGGCCTCTTGCCACTACTCCTCCTCGAGCTACAGCCCCAGTGGCTGGCTCAGACGCACCCTGTCCCGCCGGTGCTGGTGTTGGCGTAGTCGTTGCTCTAGTTCTAACCATCTGCGAAATAGAGTGAAGATGGTCAGATACCAATTTGTATCACCTAGATACCAATTGGATTCAAGTTATAGCACGAAAGAAAGAAAGAATGGAATTTTCCTAAAGTCCTATAGCCTCTCAAAGAAAAGTAAAGGCGTCCCCCTACCGTTCCTTAAGACTCTACTAGACTCGTTCTTGTGTGATGAGACCAACGAACCTAATGCTCTGATACCAAGATTGTCACGACCCAAAACCGAGCCGCGACTGGCACCCACACTTACCCTCCTATGTGAGCGAACCAACCAATCTAAACCCTAACATTTCAATATAATATCAACAGAAAGTAATGCGGAAGACTTAAACTCATTAATAAAAACCAATTCAATAACTTCTAAAATTCAACATCTATTATTCCCCAAAATCTGGAAGTCATCACCACAAGAACATCTATGATCAAATTACTAAACTAAGAGTATTCTAAGAAGCTAAAATAAACAAAAGCTAGTCCATGCCGGAACTTCAAGGCATCAAGACATGAGGAAGAAGATCCAGTCCAAGCTAGAAGCATTAGCTCACCCTGAAATCCGGTGTAATGAAGACTGGCTAGAGTTGCGGTTGAGTTGAAGACGATGGCACGTTTGCTGCACTCCACAAATAACAAAGAAAAACAAATACAAGTAGGGGTCAGTACAAAACACGGGTACTGAGTAGGTATCATCGGCCAACTCAAAATAGAAAACAGTATATATCAGATAATATCATAAACCAACTACAATACTCAACATGTAGAAACAACAAGTTCTATAATCATTAATAAGTACCGCCAAGTTCACACATGAGGACTCAATCCTCAATACCATACTCATTTGGGAATTAGGTTCATTAAATTGAGTATATTAACATCCTTCAAGATTCATTATCTTTATTCCTCTTGTGTCGGTACGTGACACTACGCTCCCCTACTACTACGTGTCGGTACGTGACACCCGATCCCCTAATTCTACGTGTCGGTTCGTGACACCCGGTCCCCCTAATTCTACGTGTCGGTTCGTGACACCCGATCCCCTAATTCTACGTGTCGGTTCGTGACACCCG
>NC_028637.1:39126703-39180244 GCF_001406875.1 Solanum pennellii | reverse complement strand
ATTTCAGTACCCAAATTTCAGAATTCTAAGTGTTTTGGAACGAGACCCCCTCGACGGCCCGTCGTGCCCATGACGGTTCGTCGTGGGATCCGTCGACTCAGCCAGTTTTTCCAGAAATAAAATCTGCTGCTCAAAACGACTAAACAGGTCGTAACATTAAGTGATGGTTTTCCTGTTAGAGAAACTCCCAGAGAAGTTAAAGGTATTTATCTATATACATCATTTTATTTTTATTTTATTTACATCTCAGAGGTAGTTGTATCCTTGTATACATTCAGAGTTTACAACGTGTATTCAAACACCTTTTGTTTTATATTGTACTTCTGTTTAAATTACTTTATATTAAAATGAGTTAGTTATTAATGAGTGAAGAGACTAGTTCGTATGAATTGTATCGTGATGCTGACACAAGAAACCAAGATTATCACCATCCTACGCCCAGTTGATCCAGCTGAGCACTTGGAGTCAGTGGTGAGCGTCCTTTTATTCTTCACGACACATTTATTGATTTTCAGTACTATCTTTATTAGTATGTTATGGGGTCTGTTCCAACATCCATCTCGGTTTTAGAGGCTTCATAGTAAGACTCTCTAATGTTAGTGTTTTGAGTCTTTTCAATATTATTCCTTTTGTTAAGACTTGAGTTTCTAGTTTTTGGCTAAGTTTGAATGTTTCAGCTTTACAAACATTCTCAGTTATGATACTCTTTTTAGTTAAGTTATGATTATTGTCTTCGGATGAGTTAAATAAGCCAAGACAATGATTCGCTCGAGGCCAAAAATGATCATCAAGTGTCGGTCACGTCCAGGGTGTAGGCTTAGGGCATGAGAACAAATGACATAGATTGGCAAATTGTTTCGAGAACTCTGCCATAATTTATCGATCAATAAAATAAACATGGAAAAGAACATAACAAAGAAAATCTTAAATTCAAAAATATGTAACCCAAAAAATGAATTTAGTTAAAATTATTTAATTTTTATCATATATATGAACATCTTCAATAATTGTGACATATTTGCAGAACTTTTTTTAAATTCTACATGTCTAACAACTCTTCATTATAACATTTCGTTTATCAAAATCAATCATATTTCTTTTATGCATTGCGAAAAAATTAATAAAAAAGTAACCAAACTAAATATTGTTTTCCTTCATTATAATCATATACATTTTATTATTTGCATGAAAACCATATAATATTGAAAAAGATCATATCAACTGCAATAAAAACACAACAAAAAGTACCTTGGTTTCTTAATTCTTTATTTAGTGTGCATAAAAGAACAAAGACAGAAACTACAAAAGATTTAAGATTTTTTTGACTGTTATAGTTTTAATAGTTAATGTGTGAAGAGTTCTTCTGAATTAAAAAATAAGGATAATATTTTGACAAATTTGGATGATAATAATAGTTTATCTCAACTATTTCTTCCATGACTTATAAAACACAGATCATCTGGGCTTTTCCTTCTTCTTTTTTGTTTTACCTTATTTGAAGTGTATTTTGATCAATTTGCCTACGACTTAACTATTTTTTTGCTATATGCAACTTCCTATCAACACCCGTATCAGGTAATCTTAGATTGAGGCAATTCTATGATTTTCAGTTTATGAACTTCTATTGTGACTCACAACACAAAATAAGGCATAATTATCTACAAAAATATCCATTGGTAAATCTATCAAATCGGTTGGTAAATCGAGTTACTTAACGGTTACTAACGAAAATCATAGTTTGCTAAAAGGTTTGTAGGTAAATCTTTCAAACAAATTATAATCATTGATAAACTTACTTACCAAAAATTTGTTGGTAACCACCAGAAGATTTTGATGGTAATTTATGAAAAATGGCTCTAACATTTTCATTGGCAAATTTACCAACAAAACATGGTTTATATGCGGTTATTATTTTCACTAACAGATAGCAAATAGGTTAGTAAATTTAGTTGTTTATATTTAAAATTTTGTAAGTAATCAGTTGGAAAATTCAATAACAAAAAATCTATATTAGTAATCCGTTAGAAATTTTAGTAATGTAGAGAAAATGTGTTGGTAAATAAATATTGATTCTTCAAAATTTGTTGGTAATAGATAAGCAATTCATAAGTTTTACTTATGGAATAAAAGTACATAAGTAAATAAATTTGAGGTACTTGATGCTTTTATAAGTATAAGCAAATAGAGTAAACTTATATAGAGATTTTTACAGTACTAGATATGTTAAGTGTTACTTTAAGAATATCAAAGAAAAGTTAAATAACTTGGAAAACCCTCTTCTTATACTAAAATGCTGACATTTACTAGCAGAAGACTAATAAAGTATTTCTAAATTCCATAAAAAGCAATATACAACAAATGCTTTCTAGAATATAACAGAAAATAATGTCTTCAATAACATCAAATAACTAATCTCCACCCCGAAGAAAAATAAAGACCCCATTATCATCCGAAGAAAAATAGTTGACAGCTGAAGTATCAGAATGGTATTGTGTCTACTTTAATTAAACCAGATATCCCTGAGCCTCTTTTCTAGCATAAAATAGGGAAAATAAATGAAGAAAAGAAGCTAAATCACCTGCACAATACCATGCAGATTTTTGGAAACTATTCAATACACAACTTACCTCATAGAAGATTTGCACCAATCTAATTGATATCTCCTTGCAGTAGAGATTAAATCAAGTAAAAAAATAGAAAATTTGAGAACCGAAGAGGATATGATGGAAAGACTCGACATACATGTTGAACAATATGATATACAAGGGGGTGAATTAAATTATTTTTTAGTAGGCTACCTGTCATGGTCAGTCGACTCACCTACAACTTAGTAGAATGAAGAAACAATAAAAATATATTGCAGCAAATAAATAACATAGGATGTTTATGCTGGTTCGGTTCACTGTTGTGGTGCCTTGTCCACTCCCCTTAGGTTTCTAGGGTTACATTTAAAGCGTTTGAAATTAGCCTTGAGAAGTACAAAGTTTCCTTAACTTGGTCCTCTGTTATATGCAAATCATAATTCTGTCTTGACATTTCCTCTACTGGTAAACCTACACAAAGAAATGTGTTCTCTCTTTTATTTTCAACTGTGTTCACTCACATGGTTAGAAATCTTGATGAAAGATAAAATACGATTATAATATAAGCTCAACAAAAGTTGCTCACTTTTAATATAAGACAGAGGGAGATTTAAATAACCGTGAGAGGTGATGCTCTATTCGAATACCCAGGGAGTTGTAAATCAAGGATTCCGGGATGATCCCTTGATTTTGTTGAATCATGTCCATATCTGATGTGTACATGACTAAATCAATTCCTTTATTTCTTGGATGATTTCCTGAGATATTGTCTTATCCTCCTTGAATTTTGCTCATTTGTTAATCTTTTCCACAAGTCTTGGTTGATTGATCTACAAATATATCTTTTCCTTCTTTAGCCTTTTGTTTTTTCGTGATTGAAGATCTCTTTCCTTTTATGGTTGCTTAGTAAATCCAGATTGGATTCTATTTGGTTTGATCCTTGGCTTTGTGTTGTTTTTTCGTAAAGCTCTTTTGACTTCATGATGATCATATTATTATTTGTTAATTTATGAGATTTGTCATTAATCAGAATATAAATAGTAAACAATCTTCCCCTCTTTGATTTTGACAACTATAATTAATGGAAATTTAAGACGACTTCCCCATTCGATTGTTCTTGAATAAATTGTCACTTGAGTGCTCCCCCTGTCTTAGTGCTTCCCGTTCTGTATGCCTATGTATAGAATCTCCCCCTTTTACATAATCGAAAAAGACAACGAAACAGCAAGCGAGATAGAGAAAGAAGCAAAAACAAAACAGACAAACAGTATGAGGTCAGAAGCCCCAAATATACAATTCAAAAGATAAGGAGAAAGATCTCCACAAAACTAAGTGTCTTAAACAAAAGCAAATAAGGTCATAATGTTAATGTTTCGTGGGAAAATACATTAGAGTGTTGACCACGTTCGTCCGGAAAGTGGGAAGTGATTTCTCAATAGTCGTACAGAAAGATCAATATGAAGTGTTCATAGTGACAGCGAGCTGATTGTTAGCAGAGTGAGTTCCACTTTTGATGGAGTTGACTTCTTTCAGAATAATGTTAACAAAATGAGAGGCATCCTTCTTAAGTCCTCCCATCTCAAGCCGAAACTTTTCAATATCGATACTGGAGTCCTTGTGGAGTTTTAGCAATTTCCCAAGGGCATTTTGTAAAACCGGCATATGGAATTCAAGAGCATTGAGCCTTACCTTAATGTGTTCAGTCTCCTTGATGTAAAATGATATAGAGTCAACAAATATTCTAGTAGCCCGGGGTGTATCAGCCCTGGATTGGACAAACTCCTTCTTATGCCATTTCTCGTTAATAAACACCTAATTTTTTTTTTGAAAAAGTTCAAGTATCATATGTAGCATCAATCAATATAGGCATGTAGGTCGTAGAGATCCACAAGAGAATCGACAATAATCCGACAACTAAGAAAGCCATAGGTTAAGCTTGCAGTGGAGTTCGTATAATCAAAACATTTACCCATGTATTTGCGGACCCATAGAACCCAATTTGTATTGATCTTCTTCACCAGACAGTAAAAAACAAATATAACTTTGTTAGAGATTTTGCTAAGCGATTCCTTCGTTGAACCATATTAGTAGCCAAAATCTGGGAGAGATTTAAATCTCAAAACCAAGAGATAGGGGACAAAAGTAGAGATTAAATCACGTAATAAAATGGCAACTTTGTTAACCAAAGAGGAGATGATGGAAACACTCGAAATACTTGTTGAACTATGTGATATACAAGAGGGGTGGGGGTGAATAAAATTATTCCTTAGTCATCTACCTATAATGGTCAGTTGACTCACCCGCAAGTTAGTAGAATGAGGAAAACTAAAAGTATCTCACGCAAAATAAATAAGACAGAAAGTTTATATTGGTTTAAATCATCGATGTGGTGCCTAGTCAAGTCCACTTGGGTTTCAAGGGTTTCCTTCAGAGCGTTTGAAGTGATACTTGAAAACTACAAAGTTCCGTTAACTTGGTCCTTTATGATATGGAAATAAGATATTCTATCTTGATACTTCCTCTACTTTGAAAACTACACAAAGAATGTTTCTCTCACTTTTCTTTTCACTTGTGTTCACTCACCCGATTACAAAGCCTTATGAAAGATAAAACAAGATCGTAAGATAAGCTCAAGAGAAGTTGCGTATTTTTTTGTCTAAGACAAAGATAGGTTTAAATAGCTGTGAGAGGTGATTCTCTAATTTGAAACCTATCTAAGAAAGAGATATGTTTAAATAGCTGTGAGAGGTGATTCTCTAATTCGAAAACCCAAAGGAGTTGTAAATCAAGGATCCTTGTATGAATCCTTGATTTAATTGAATTGGTTTGCTGCATCATGTCCATATCATATATGCACATGATTAAATCAATTCCTTCATTTGTTGGATGATTTCCTGAGATCTTGTCTGATCTTCCTTGAATTTTGCTGATTTGATAATCTTTTCCATAAATCGTGGTTGATTGATCTGCTGATATATCTTTTCCTTCTTTAGCCGTTTGTTTTGCGTGATTGAATATCTCTTGCCTTTTCCTATTGCTTAGTAAATCCAGACTAGATACGTTTTGTTTGATCCTTGTCTTTGTGTTGTTTTCGTGATATTGTCATGACTTCATGCTGATCGTATTATTCTTTTTTAATTCCTGCGATTTTTCATTATTCAGAATATAACAAGTTAACAATCCCCCCTTTTTGATATATGAGCCTTAGCAGCAATTTATTAGGATTTACTGCCTATAAAATGTACACTACAAAAGTATAACTACTATTTTTATTGGATTTAACAACCATCTTAATTTCTAAAAGCAATTGCCTCTAGAACAAATGTTTTTTAGCGACAATTTACTTTGTTTTACTTTCTATATAAATGGATGCTATATGAGAAAATTTTACCAATTTTTTGAAGAAGCTACATGGGATGCTTAAGAGGACATGAAGAAGAGATATTTACATTTGTTTGAATCCGGAGAAAATGCAAACCAAGGCACAAAGTTTCTTCTAAGTACTATCAAATTTTAGTAAGCATGTTGTTTGGCTGCAATTGCTTGTGGTTGTTTTAAGTTGATGTTGCTACCTGAAGTCTAGTAAGAGTAACCTCATTCGAGAACCAATGTTCCCAAGGTGGACATATTGTAATATCTCGCAACTAGAAAGAACAAAAAAAGAGTTTAAAATCTGAAAATACATATTTTTAGAAAGAATAAGAAAATCTTGAAATTTTAAATAAGTTAAAAAGTGTGTTTTGGTAAACTTCAAAATACCATAACTCCAAGGTCAGAATGAGTTATGTGTAGTTACGAATATGGTTGAAAATCCCTTAGAATACACATATTCCGAGTTCATATGAGTGAGTTATGTCTTTTGGAAGTTGGGCTGTTGGATTAAGAAAAGCCCGATCCGGATTTGGGAAGGCAAAAGTTGTCTTTAAATTACCTAATTAAATTAATTTTTTTTTTAGAAATTAATTTGGGTAAAATCATATCTTTGTTCTGTTTAGAAAAAATAGAATTCACGCTAGGGCTTCGAGAAGAGAGAAAAAAGGAGAGAATCAAGCATCGCCAAGAATTCTCAAGTTTTGCGTGTAAAATTCTTCAAGGGTGACCCCTAAAAAGGTATGTGAGATCACATAGTGTTGTGCCAGTTCATCCACTTGCCAACCATGTTTTAACTCAGCAAATTCAAGTTTTGAATGTTAAGAAATTGAGTTCTTGTAGAACATTGTTGAATGTTTCGTTGAGTTCTTTATGGTTCTGTTGTTGAAGTTTCTTTATGCTTTGATTCATGTTTCCAAGTGTAATTCGGGTTGAGTCTATTGTATATTCATAGTACTAGTGATCCAAAGTTTTTGGGGAAAGAACCATTGAATTTTAGAGGGTTTAGAAATGAAAAAGGAAGGATAAAAGTCGGAGAACGCCTTGGGATAGCCCAAGCGTGTTGCGCTTCCTACAGCCCCAAAGGTATGTCTTTTTCCATAGGCCTCTGATTCGCCACGCCAGCAAGAATACCCCAACCATCTCTCTGATGTTTGAGGGCTGGCGCCCCACACCTCTCAGAGCACCAGGGTCGCCAATTTTCCCTATTATTCCCCCATCTTTCCGTACTAGTTTCCAAGTTATGTAGCTATGTTTCCTAGTTAATTCTAAAAATCTAGGGTACATCTGATCATCATGAACTTATCCATAAACATGAAATCATGAACCGTGAATCCATAATTCAATTCCTGGAAAGTTAAGATCAATGTCAAAGAATTCAAGAGTCAAGTCTAACAGTTAAGAAGAAAGTCAAAGCAAAGTACTTTAAAGTTTTGAAGAGTCTTTAGGAACGTTTTAACTTTTTTTTAGACTCAAGTTTCAAGTTTAGTAAAGAGTAATGAGTTGAGTTCATTTCTCAAATCTTATAAAGGAACTAAGTATTCCCTAAAAGTGAATAATTTTTTTCACATTTGAACAAGAAAGGGAACATCGATTCCAAGAGAGCTTCTAAGCTAAGTGTTGGGTAATTATCTAAACTAAAAGAAAGAAATTGTTTCGAAAAAATGAGCTTAGAATACTTTTGGGAGTAGTATTGAGCACCGATATGGGGATGCGAGTTCAGATTAACTCAAGTCTCCATTAACCATGTGGCCATCATGGTTATTAAAGGGTCATACTTTTTAGATGATCACTTAAGTTAAGCTTATAGATCCACTAAGTTAAGTAGTTCTATGTAACGACGCAGTATATGATATTTCTAGCAGCATGGGCAAGACGTTCTATCACCACTTAGGCTCATAGTTTTGTTTGTCGGTTAGATCCACAGAAACTAGTTTCTTCATTCTATAGGTAAAGCTCTTTTTGTTATTTAATTTTCTTAAACGAACTAAGTATTTCCACTTTCGTACAAGCTTTATATATATTGTATGTGTCTTATTGCTTTATGTTTAGTTAAGTTATTCACTGAGTTTAGAAGAGACAAGGTTAGTGTTCCCTTTACATCCTTTTAAAGCTAAAGTTGTTTTTCGCTTTCAAACTCGCATACTAGTACATTAAATGTACTGATGCTAGTTGACGTGCATTGTCTTAATATGAAGACGCAAGATACTAGGATCAGTGTTTATCCAGTGCGCAGCTCAGAGTCATTTGGTGAACCTCCTTACACTCTAGAGGACATCTTTTATCGCACTATTTTCATTTTTCAGTTGTTAGGATAATTGGAGGTTTTGTCTCAACATCCCACTTTGATTATAGGTGTCATAGAAAGATAGAATAGTTCTTTAGTATTATTCATTTCTGTTGTAAGCGTTTCAGAAATGAGTTGTCACTTTGTTTAAGTATTAATTTTAAGTTATTTGATGAGTTATCTCTTTTGTTTAAGTCTTCCACTTTGTAAGCAAGGCCAAAGGTCTCCTCGAGACCAACAATGGTCTTAGAGTGTCAGCCAGATCCAAGGTTTAGGCTCGGAGCGTGACGTTATGATATGTGAAATTGTAAGGCTTGAAAATAGTAATTTTAATATAAATTCTTTAAATTTATAAAAAGAAATGTTTATAGATTTAAAAATTACACGAAAAGTACTCCAAATAAATATAGCAAATAAATAAACATGTGCTTTTTAGAAAATGATGGACTCCTCGAATAGTAACGATTTAATAGAAAATAGGATTAAGGGAGTATAAACAATGTATCTAGAACCATATAAACTGCTTTTTTTAAAAAAAAAAAAAATTCATAACCCTTAAACATAAAATGATAGCTTCGCCTCAACCTCCATGATGACATAATTGCTCTTGTCAAGGCCATCTGACACTAATTGTGATTCTATACAGCTTCTTCCCACATTATGGTTTTAAATAACTCGGGTACAAATCGTAAAAATTTTAAAAATAAAAATACATATTTGAATTTACATGAAGAATACTGCAAGTTACTATAGGGAACAATTAAAATATTTTGATTTTTATTTGGGAGAAAATTATAGTAAACAAAAATGTTATTTGACTCCCTAAATAGTAACACCCCAAAATTAAAATGAGAAGAAAGAAGTATATAACTATTTACAGTCAACTTTATTAATACTATTTTCATACTTTTACAATAAAACTTACTTACTATAATATATATCTATATCTATATCTATATATCTCCCTTTGTGTGTGTGTCTATAATTAACAATCAGAGTATTGTGAGTGGAGAATAATATATAGCTGATTTTTTGTAATGGGGCAACACCTAAATTCATATTGCATTCTTGAAAAACGTCACCTTTTTCTTTTTTATCTTACTCGTTATTCACTTATTGTAAATTGTTAATAAATATTAAACATAAATTAATACAATTTCATTAAAAAAATATATAAAAATAAAGAAATTTCTAATGTAATGAATTAAAAGTAAAATTCATTACATTAAAAATTTTGCAACAAATGCATATCGAATAAGATATCAAACGAAAAATGGGATGTTTGTCCAGAATGCAATATGGATTTAAGTATTTTCCCCGTGCAGAAAATGAGGTATATATTTTTCTTCATTTAAAATATTATGAATGGGTAGTTATAGTGATGTATATTATTTTATCGTCCACCAAGAAACTTTTAATGAAAAAGCATAAAAATTGTATTCATAAATGGGAAAGAATAAATTTATATACTTCTTTTATCTCTTTTTACTGTGGATGAGTTACTATTTTGGTAGTTAAATAATATTTTCTTTTAAATATATTTTTCTCTCAAAATAATCAAACATTCTAAATCATTCGCTATATTGACTTGCCATATTTCGTGTGATTTTCAAAAACGTTTTTTTATTTTTAAAATTTTGAACGATTTGTATCTGAGCTAATTAAAACCATAATATGGCAAGAAGCAGTACAAAAACACAACTAGTTTTACATGGAGTTGACAAGTGTACTTTTGTCACTACGACGGTAGAGGTTGATCTATCATTTTAATTAAAAGGATTCTGAATTCTAAAATAAAAACAAATTATCTTATTAAGTTATGGATACATTGTTTATACTCCCTCTGCACTATTTTATGTTGAAGTGTTAATATTTTTGGTGTCCAACAATATTTAGTGGAACAAATGTTGATTCATTAGCAATGTTTTTTGGAATACTTTTCGTGTGGTTTTTAAATCTATACACATTTCATTTTTATAAAATTAAAGATTTTATATCCAAATTCATATTTCAAGCCAAATAATTTCATACAAACACACACATACAGACACACACACACATATAAAGGAACTTAACAATAGTTCCTTATAATGATTAATTTTAATGTTAGATCATCTAATGTAAAAGTGACATATTGTAAAGTAAATGGGGAGAATTGATTGAGCTTTGCCTAATCGGAAAATTCAAAAAATCTAGCTCCCTAGGATATTTATATTAATTATATTGCTGACATGCTCATTGATAATTCACCATTCCTCCTCCTCCTTCTCCTGTTGTTATTTCTAGAAACTCAAGGAGAAATAACGATTCAATTTCTTCCACAGTAAATACTATACACTTGTTATTGGTGATCAAGCTCCGAATCAACACACTCTTCCTCCACCTCCATCTCTACCTCTTCCCCTTCAAGTACTACTCCATGTGATGTATTCATTCAAAACTTGATCATAATCAACATATAGTATAACATTTACGATGGAAGAAATTGATTTCTCAATTCTCCTTAAACTTTTAAAAGAAACAAAAAGAGGAGGAGGAGGTGATTGTCGAGTATCAATGAGCATGTCAGGACATTTAGTCATAGCAATACCCTTACGATTGACTTTTTTGGGTTCGCCTTTTTTGAATTTTTCAATTAGTCCACGCCCAATAAATTATCTTATTTTACTTGAAATATTGTCTCTGATCTCTTACACTTGGTGATTAGGCCTAAAAAATAAGCATTATACAAAGTTCTGTCAATTATTTTTCACACACATTTATTTGTACAATGAATGAAATTACAATTTTGTCTACTTATTTGACATAAACCTAGAGACAAAATATTATACTTTTATTCGAAAATTCTACTCATAATATATTTGTACATTCTTTATCTTGAATTACGTGAAAAGTTATGCGGTACGACGATTAAATTTTGACTAGGAATTCAGGCATAAATTCTTCAACTTTTTGAAGTAAAAATGTATACACAAAAAGTGCTACAAATCAACATAGTGAATAAATCAAAATAATTCATAAAATTAATTGTTTGATTCCTCAAATAGTAACTCTTTAACATGTAATAGCATTAACATAGTATAAATAATGAATCAACATAACATGAACCAAATGGAAAAATAACGTCAATATCAAACGACAATGGTCGTTTTTACATTTTAAAAAAGAGTGGTGTGTAGGTCAATTTTGATACAAGCTTAACTTATTTTATTAAGTACATGTTATTTTTCATTAACATTTGAATAAAAAGAACTCTAATCACCATATACATATAGAAGAATAAACTATAATTGCATTAGAAGTGTATTTTTGTTCTTATAATTTAAGCCTATAGCCAAAATAAGAAAGTCAAAATACGTAATTTCACTATTTATTCGGGTTCAAATTCTTCAAAACTTTTTTTAAAATATTATATATTTAAAAAATATTTTAAGTCAATATAAAAAATTATTCAAAAGTAAATTGTGAAAACTACAATCAAAGAAAAATTTTTTTGACTCTCTAAACAATAATACCTTCACATAAAATAGGACGAAGGAACAATATGACTCTCCCTGTTCTACCTTATTTGATACAATTTTGTTGTATTTTCAAACAAAATTTACTAATTAGAAGAAAAAAAAAGAGACAAATCACAATATATAATAATTAAAAATTATTTAAAAGACAATAAAAAATTAGAATTAGAGGACATACTTGATTTTTTACCAAGGGAACAATACCTAAATTTGTATTGCATTTCGAACAAACTTGCAGTTTCTCTTCTTTTTTCCATCCTCATTATGCACTTCTTGCAAACTATAAGAAAAATATTAAACATATATAATAAAAATTCAATTAAAACAAATTAATATAAAATAATTATTATTTTCACCAGAATATACTATATAATGAATTAACAAATACAAAGTGAAAAGAAAGAAAAGAGAAAAATGTTGAACCATATTGCAAAACTCACCTCTTTTAATCATAAAATCCTGAATTAATAATATATAAAAATGTAGTAGTGCTAATGACTAGGGAGAAACGCGATAAAATGATCACTGACACGCTCCATTTTTCGCAAAATCTATTTTTATCACGACCTAAAAACTCTTTTTGGACTTCTAAATGTTTAGTTGAGTCGCCACCAACGAATTGATGCGCATTAGGAAAATTATCTAAACTAACTAAATCAAACTAAGTTCAACGAACAAGAGATCAGGGTAAGGGTTCAAATTATCTCGTTGGGAAAGTGTTAGGCATCACTCGAGGCCCACAAATGTGGATCCCTACCGTATCTCATGCTACTTATGTTGGGGGTTAAAAGTAGCATGTATTGTCACTTCATTTTGGTTATTCAATTTAAACATATCGGCTAGGTGATGAATAATATTAAACAGATTATTATTTTAATTAATTGTTTAAGCATGAAAGACTAGGTGATAACATAATGTAAAACAAAACAAATACTAAGCAAATAATAAAGGGAAAAGCGAGGTGACAGATATTACAATTAAATAGTGAAGTGCAAAATTTTATTTTATATAGTAAACCACCCGAAATAAATTATAATTACAATAGATGAAAAGGGAAAAGGGAAGGGTGACTCTAAAAGACTTAACGGATCAACGCGCGGCTTCTATATAGGGAAAGACCAAATAGATATTTGTCATTTACGGCTCGAGGCAATGTTGTCATCTCTTTAGGGCCTAAAGTACCACTACCCCACCACCGCATGTATGACGTCCTAAAAGATTTTTGGCTCCCCGCTTAATTTCTCAAAGACATTGGACTACTATTTAAGGATGCGTTAGACTGAATGGAAAAAGTACACTCCTATTAGCTCCCCTAGAAACCATGTCAAACAAATAGGACGAGCATTTAGCACATAAATCTCACATTGACCTCTAAATTTTATTAAACATGATTTCAAGTACACATAATTGTGAAGGTCCTAGGTATGTGTGCAAACAAGAAACATAATAATAAAGACTAAAGAACAAGTAATAAAATAATAAGAAACAGTGAAATATTACAAGGGTCAATGCTTTCTTTAAGTAGCAAAACATTACTCAAAATGCAGAATTTATTTATTGACATATTTGAACAGGCAAATGATCACGCAGAAAAAGATTTAACAACATATTTTATGTTGCAAGAATTTAAAAGTAGCATATTTAAGTAAATGATTAATTTATTTTCAGATTGGAGGATAGTTTATATACCAAGCAAACTAGCATGTAGGAGGGAAAGATGAGTTATTAATTTTTATATTTTTGTATAAAAAGTCATGATATGGTGATTGAAAACATATAAAAGTAACTCAATTTTTTAACATGGTAGAAAATAATTGTTTTATTTTAAGTGGTCAAAAATCATTGTTATACAGAAATACTTACGAGTTTTTATCAAATACGTAGAGAATTATCATATTTTTTCGACATGCTCAAAATTACTTAATAATACCTAAGAACATGATTCAAAATGATTCAAAGGTCACCCATATATAATTCCTAGAGTCATGCTTACTAATCAATCTACATATAAGAAAATATGTAACCATAAGCCTTAACATATGAGAATTGAGTTAACATGTCAATATTATTATGCAACACATATAAACATGATTTATTTTATAAATAGCGTTAAAGCCTATATGTTGATTTTTATATCCCAAAATATGCCCTTAAATGAGTAACCAAAATTAATTATTACGTCCTAAACAGGTTCTCTAAACAGATTAACATGCAAGAAGATTATTAAGTGAACAGAGAGTCAAAATTTATGCAACATTAGGTCGAATATGCATGGAATCTAATATTATTTATAAACAAATATTTACTACATTTTTGTCATACGAGGAACATTTATTACACCTGCTGGATATTACATAAGATAAATACAAACCAATTGTTGATATTAGATGATTATTTAAGTGATATTATAATAATTTTGCATTCTTCAAGTAATTTACACAAAGGAAGTTTTTATATCAATGACCCCTAATAAAATAAATGAGAAACAATGAGCATGTAACTTCCCTTCTCCTTGAGTGATCCCCAATGTTACATTCTAATTAATAATGAACCTCCCAATGTTACATTCTAATTAATCTTTTTAAAAATATTGGAAAGAATGAAAAAGAAAGTCAAAATTCTAGATCGTGAAATTACAACAACTTATTTATCAAAATCAGTGTTTACTTTTTAGAGAAAGGAAACCCAAAAATTACAAAAAAGAACCTCCATTAGTATTCTCACAAAGTAAGTTCTAATATATCGATCGAAGACAACAGAAATTGACAAATTGTTTCGATAACTCCTCCTTAATGAGCAATAAAATAAACATAGAAAAGAACATAACAAAGAAAATAAAAACTCCAAGATCATGAAATCACAAGAACAAATAATTTATCATCATCCTTAAGATAAAAAAAAAATAAACGCCAAAAATTAAGTTGATTAAAAAGATTTAATTTTTTTTCACATCCATGACAACATTCTTTAATAATTGTGACATCTTTGCACAACTTTTTGTAAATTCTACGTGTCAAAACACTATTCATCCTAGCTTGCCGTTTATCAAAATCATTCATATCCATTTTGTAACGACCCGCTAGGTCGTTTTGAGAACTAGGACTAGTTCGACTCCTTTTGGAAAATTTAAAGGGGTATTTTTAAACTATTCGAAGACTAAGAGTATTTAGTTGATAAAAATTTTAGTGAAGAATTTAAAGAAGTAATATAGTTAATAGTTAGTGGGTCATATCCATAATTCATTTAATACCCATAACCACTTAACTATAGGCAAAAGTGGACTAAACTAATTGAATTTTTTTTTATGGGTCATAACTAAAGAAAAAGAAGGGGAACGTGTTATTCATATGGAATGAAAGAAGAGCATAGGCGGAAAACCTATCTACGCATTGACGCAGCCGCAAATCAGGTGAGAACCTTAGATTTCTCAAATCCATGGAGTACGTACTAATTTACTAGGTGTATAAATACAGTATGCATTGTTCTCGTAGGAAGTGGGTCTTTTGTTATATATTGGAGGTGGGAGAAAAATTGAATGTTCTACTTAATAATGCTACATGAGTGACCATTCTGATTGATTATTGATTAGGACTAATGAATAAGAACAGTCGGATTAAATAAAATAAAGTAACCCAATGAAAATTTGTTGCCGATACAATGTGTAAGTTTGTGGGATATAAATAGTAGGTTATTCTGGATTGGATTGTTAGTAAGCTTGAAAATATATATATATAGGAATCATCTTGAGTTAATAATTAGTTTATGGATGTGTCAATAGTAAGGACTTGTAATGCACTGCCAATATCATTGTGATGGGTTGGATTGCGGAAAATTTATTTTTGGTTAAGAATAGAAAATTTAATTATTGGCAAAAGGTAAGACTATTGCATAAATGGGTTTCTGTGCATTTTGTTTGTTAAGGTTCCAGGCTATGGGATTTTGGTTTTAAGTTTGGAATTTTCCAATGCTTATTACCCTATAGTTGAAGTTTTAATCTATTGCAATAGGTAATTAAATATTAGATGTATTTGGATATCATTACATTTATAATGCTTTGGAAATTAAGACTTAATCTTAGTTTTGAAGCTTAGAATATGAGACTTGGCATATTAGTGACACCAAGATTTACAAACTTTGATATAGATTTGAGTGTAGGAAAAAAAAACATATAGTAAAATACGGTTATGTACGGATTTGTTTACTTATAAATATTGCATAATTGATAGATTGGGAACGATTTCAAGCTTACTAAAAGGAATTGCAAAAAAAATCTTAAAGATTCGTGGCACGTATTCCGCATTCAAGGTATGTTAAGACTTTTAGACTTGTTGAAGGATGTTTTCCTAATTAAAGATTTTAAAAGAAAATGAAAATAGACAACGGGGTAAGGGCGAAAGATGGGGGTCTCATATCAATGGTGTGACGGGCATTGGTACGAGTACCGGTGTTATGAAACGGAAAATTTCTACTATATAATGCGGATTGTAATTTGAGAATTTCCAAAGCATATGGGCATTAGCTAATATATTATTAACTTGAAATTATTGTGTGATTTTGTTTTCTTTATTACATCCGTATAATTGTGATAATTGAGGTGGTTATGTATTATGTTGATATTGATTGAGTGAGATGCATCATTATCCCCTTATATTGAAATAATATTGTATACATGCATTGACATGAGATTGAGTATGGTGAGATGTTAAGATTGTAATTTGGGCACGTGGAGACCGTCCGTGCGGAAATTGTTTGATATTATGATGGTGCGTTGAGATCGTCCGCACAGACACGTGGAGATCGTCCGTGTCGGTATATGGACCTCGCGAGTCCCCCATGGGTCATGAACTCTCGATGTATTTCCGAGGAGTATCATGTATATACGGTTGAGTGTGTACTGGCTATTCTGAGACAATTCATTACATGGTATCATATTGCATTGCATTTCATCACATCATTTATGTTGACGATTATGTGTTTTGTTTGGTGTTGGGAAAGTACTTGATATTTGATTACCTTTATTGATGAAACTTAAATAGTGAGTGTAATATATAGATACTTATATAATTTAAGAATTTTTTTTTTTTTTTGTATAAACTCCCGTCACTACTTCTTCGTTGTCGGTCAATGAGACATACTGGGTACACGTGGTTTCGTACTCATACTACGCTTGTTGCACTCTTTGTGGTGCAGATTCGATTCCGAGTAGGAGCACATCT
Source organism: Solanum pennellii (assembly GCF_001406875.1). Taxonomy (NCBI): domain Eukaryota; kingdom Viridiplantae; phylum Streptophyta; class Magnoliopsida; order Solanales; family Solanaceae; genus Solanum; species Solanum pennellii. The sequence continues at coordinate 39,163,272 of NC_028637.1, read as the reverse complement.
CGTGGAGCAAATTGAGTCCGGCTTGAAGTTCTTGGAGTTGTGGTGAGCTGCTTGGCTGTTCCGTGGCCCACACCTCCCTCTATCTTTTATTTATTCTGTTATTAGTATTCAAACAGGATATCCCTTATGTTAGATTTGTCATTTAGTTTCAGACTTGCATCGAATTTTAGAAGCTCTTGTACTTAAGACACCAATTCTTGGGGTGATATGTTTTAGCTTCCGCATTTCGTACTTATAAGGAACTCAATGTTGGAGATTCTTGCTAAGTGTTAGTCTTTTTTTTTCTCATTTGTTGGTTTAGTTGGGTTAATATGTTGGGTTGGCTTACCTATTGGTTGGGAACATAGGTGCCATCACGACTTGCAAATTTGGGTCGTGACAAATTTGGTATCAGAGCCCTAGGTTCATCGGTCTCAAGAGTACAAGAGCAATGTCTAGTAGAGTCTTGCGGATCGGTATGAAGACGTCCATACCTATCTTCGAGAGGCTATAGGACATTTAGGAAATATTCTGTTCTTTTATTCATTATCGTGCACACTTGACCTTGTAGAAATTCTAATCTTGATATCTCATTCTCTCTCAGATGGCGAGGAATCGTACATCGGCAAGTGGTGGTCAGGATCCTATTCCTGCGCCTGCTTCTGGGAACACTGTCCGAGGTAGAGGTAGGGGACGAGCTCGAGGTCGGGGTAGGGGCCGTGTTGCAGCACCTGTGGATGTTCAAGTACCAGTAGCTACCCAGGGTCGTGATAGGACCGTACCTCCTGATGCAGAGGTTATTCATGGGGATGTGCAAGATCGTGTCGAGGGGGATGGGCCAGCTCAGGCTCCAACCAGTACTATTGTCCCCCCAGTGCTTCAAGATACCTTGGCTCGTATGTTAGGAATCCTAGAGGGGATGGCCCAGGCAGGAGCTTTGCCTGTCACTTCTGATGGCTCACAGACCCGTGTTGGAGGTCAAACTCCAGATCCGATAGTTGCTCCAGATTCTCAGACTCCCAGGACTCAGCCAGCTGCCGCTGTAGCTCCTCGTTTGGATAGTATGGAGTTTCCAGATATGACATCACATTTGGTGAACAGGCCTTCTATGACTATTGATGAGCAAAAGATGTTTGGGAGGTTCAGACTAATGAATCCTCCTACTTATACTGGTGACTTAGCTGAGGATGCATATGAGTTTATAGTTAGTTGTCATGAGAGGTTGCATAATCTTGGATTAGTGGAGTCTCATGGAGTTGACTACACAGCGTTTCAGATGACTGGCTCTGCTAAGCAGTGGTGGAGGGATTATATTAGTAGTAGGCCAGCTGGATCTCATCCACTATCCTGGACTGAGTTTACTCAGGTATTTCTATCCAAATTTGTTCCACGCAGTGAGAGGGAGCGCAAGAGGGCCGAGTTTGAGGGTTTGCAGCAAAATGGTATGTCAGTTGCAGAGTATGAGGGTAAATTTCATGCCTTGGCTAGGCATGCTTCGATGATACTTCCCACAGAGGCTGAGAGAGTGAGGAGGTTTGTTAAGGGGCTGATTATTCCAATTCGTCTAGGAGTTTCTCAGGTTGCTGCTTCTGGTGTTCCATTCCAGAAAGTGGTAGATGCTGCTAAGGAGTTGGAGATGATTCGACGTGAGGGATTTGAGCAGCGAGAGGGCAAGAGGACTCGTTATTCAGGTGATTATGGTGGTGCTCCGTCTAGGAGTCGGGGTTACTTGGGCAGAGGTTATCACCCTCAGTCCAGCAGACCCATTCATGCTGCTATACCAGCGTCTGAGGCTGGTTACGCTGGGCATAACTCTTCGAGCTCGGTACATACTTCGCAGGGTTCATCTTCTAGACCTGTAGTTCGTGGAGGGCATTCTGGTCATTCAGGTTCCTCTCATCAGCCTGCGTCTCGTAGGGGTTGCTTTGAGTGTGGTGATATGGGACACTTTGTGAGAGACTGCCCTAGGACCAGACGTGGTGGCTTACATCAGGGTTCTCAGGCTTCGACTTCCAGGGCTGCACAACCTCCAGCTAGGGGTGGTGCACAGAATGGTAGAGGTGGTTCTCATTCAGGTAGAGGTGGTTCTCCTTCTGGTCGAGGTGGTGGTCGTGGAGGTTCACAATCTGATGGAGGTCGTTCTCACTGTTATGCTTTTCCAGGTAGGCCAGAGGCTGAAGCCTCAGATGCTGTTATCACAGGTATTATTCCGGTTTGTCATCGACCAGCTACTGTATTATTTGATCCAGGCTCTACTTATTCTTATGTGTCCACATATTTTGCTCCTAGTCTGGATATATTGTGTGAGTCTCTTGATTTGCCGATACGTGTTTCTACTCCTGTCGGGGATTCTGTAGTTGTAGATCAAGTGTATCGTTTATGTACTGTTACTTTGATGGGGTATGACACTCATGCAGATTTAAAGGTCTTAGATATGATAGATTTTGATGTGATTCTTGGTATGGATTGGTTATCTTCTTACCACGCAATTTTAAATTGTCATGCCAAGACCATCACTTTAGCTATGCCTGGAATTCCTATAGTAGAATGGAGAGGTACTCTTAGTCATCCTTCTAAGGGTGTGATATCATTCCTTAAGGCTCGTCAGTTGGTACAGAGAGGATGTTTGGCGTACTTGGCCCACATTCGAGATACTAGTATTGAGACTCCTATGCTTGAGTCTATTCCAGTGGTGAGTGAATTTTCAGAGGTATTCCCGACCGATTTGCCAGGTCTTCCACCAGATCGTGATATTGATTTTTGTATTGATGTGGAGCCAGGCACTCGGCCTATTTCCATTCCTCCTTATCGTATGGCACCGGCTGAATTGAAAGAGTTGAAGGAGCAGTTGCAGGATTTGTTGAGCAAAGGTTTTATTAGACCAAGTGTATCTCCTTGGGGTGCTCCAGTGTTATTTGTGAAGAAGAAAGATGGATCTATGCGTATGTGTATTGACTATCGACAGTTGAACAAGGTAACCATCAGAAATAAGTATCCGATACCTCGTATTGATGATTTATTTGATCAGTTACAGGGTGCTTCAGTTTTCTCCAAAATTGACTTGAGATCTGGCTATCATCAGCTGAAGGTTAGGGCGGAGGATATCCCTAAGACGGCTTTTCGAACACGTTATGGTCATTACGAGTTTTTGGTGATGTCTTTCGGACTGACTAATGCCCCTGCAGCTTTTATGGACTTGATGAATGAAGTGTTCAGACCGTACTTAGATTCCTTTGTTATTGTCTTCATAGATGATATATTGATATACTCACGCACTAAGGAGGAACATGAGCATCATTTGAGGATTGTTCTTGGGATTCTAAAGGAGAAGAAGCTTTATGCAAAGTTTTGAAAGTGTGAGTTTTGGCTTAGTTCGGTAGCATTCTTGGGACATGTAGTGTCCAAGGAGGGTATCATGGTGGATCCTAAGAAGATTGAGGCGGTTAGAGATTGGATCAGACCTACTTCAGTTACTGAGATTCGGAGTTTCTTGGGCCTTGCAGGTTATAATCGACGGTTTGTTGAGGGTTTCTCATCCATTGCATCTCCATTAACTAGATTGACACAGAAGGAGGTGACTTTTCAGTGGTTTGACGAATGTGAGGTTAGTTTCCAAAAGCTCAAGACTTTATTGACTACTGCTCCGATTTTGACCCTACCCGTGGAGGGAGAGGGTTTTGTCGTATATGGTGATGCTTCTCGGGTTGGTCTTGGTTGTGTGTTGATGCAGAAGGGAAGGGTGATAACTGATGCTTCGAGGCAGTTAAAGGTTCATGAGAAGAACTACCCTAATCATGATTTAGAGTTGGCGGCTGTGGTGTTTGCATTAAAGATTTGGAGGCATTATCTTTATGGCGTGCATTGCGAGGTTTTCACAGATCATCGTAGTCTCCAATATATATTCAATCAGAGGGATATAAATTTGAGGCAGCGGAGATGGTTGGAGTTGCTCAAAGACTACGATATGACTATTCTTTATCATCCAGGCAAGGCAAATGTTGTAGCAGATGCCTTGAGTCGGAAGGCGGTGAGTATGGGTAGTTTAGCCATGTTACAGGTTGGCGAGCGTCCTTTAGCTAGGTATGTCCAATCCTTGGCCAATAGTTTTGTGAGACTTGATATTACAGAATCTGGTAAGGTGTTGGCTTATATGGAGGCTAGGTCATCCTTGTTGGAGCAGATTTGGGCTCAACAGTTTGATGCTGGTGATTTATGTAAGATTAGGGACAAGGTGTTAAAAGGAGAAGCCAAGACTGCAATTCTTGATAGTGAAGGAGTTTTGAGGATTAAAGGTCGTATCTGTGTTCCTCGTACAGGTGATTTGACTAGATTGATCATGGAGGAGGCTCATAGTTCGAGGTACTCTATTCATCCAGGGGCTACTAAGATGTATCGTGACTTGAAGCAACATTATTGGTGGTGTCGTATAAAGAGGGACATAGTAGATTTTGTATCCCAGTGTCTGAATTGTCAGCAACTGAAGTATGAACACCAAAAGCCTGGAGGTGTGGCACAAAGGATGCCTATACCTGAGTGGAAGTGGGAGCGTATTGCTATGGACTTTGTGGTAGGATTGCCATGTACTTTGGGTAAGTTTGATGCTATATGGGTCATTGTGGATCGACTGACTAAGTCTGCACACTTTGTACCAGTTCAGACGACCTATAATTCAGAGAAGTTAGCCAAAATCTATATTCGAGAGATAGTTCGTTTGCATGGGGTTCCTATTTCTATTATTTCAGATCGTGGCACTCAATTTACATCTCATTTCTGGCGGTCTATGCAGAAAGAGTTGGGCACTCGGGTGGATCTTAGTACAGCCTTTCACCCTCAGACTGATGGTCAGTCTGAGCGGACTATTCAGGTTCTTGAGGACATGTTGCGGGCGTGTGTGATTGACTTTGGTGGTCACTGGGATCAGTTCTTGCCATTAGCGGAGTTTGCTTACAATAATAGTTATCATTCGAGCATTGAGATGGCACCATTTGAGGCTCTGTATGGTAGGAGATGTCGATCTCCAATTGGCTGGTTTGATGCATTTGAGGTTAGACCATGGGGTACAGATTTGTTGAGGGAGTCTTTGGACAAGGTCAAGTTGATCCAAGATAGACTTCTCATGGCTCAAAGCAGGCAAAAGAGTTACGCAGATAGGAACGTTCGTGATATAGAGTTTATGGTTGGAGAGAGGGTTCTACTTAAGGTTTCACCCATGAAGGGTGTGATGAGATTTGGAAAAAAGGGCAAGTTGAGTCCAAGGTACATTGGTCCTTTCGAGATTGTGGAGCGTATTGGTGAGGTGGCATATCAGTTGGCTTTGCCACCTGGGTTGTCAGGTGTTCATCCTGTATTTCATATTTCAATGCTTAGGAAGTATCATCAGGGTGGTGATCATGTGATTCAATGGGATTCAGTGTTACTTGATCAGAATTTGACTTTTGAGGAAGAGCCGATCACCATTTTGGATAGGCAAATTCGGAAGCTGAGGTCCAAGGAGATTGCTTCAGTAAAGGTTCAGTGGAAGCATCGTCCAGTGGAGGAGGCTACATGGGAGACAGAGTCAGACATGAGGAGTAAATATCCTCATCTTTTTGAGCGTTCAGGTTAACTCTTTTCTTTCCCGTTCGAGGACGAACGTTTGTTTAAGTGGTAGCTGATGTAACGACCCGCTAGGTCGTTTTGAGAACTAGGACTAGTTCGACTCCTTTTGGAAAATTTAAAGGGGTATTTTTAAACTATTCGAAGACTAAGAGTATTTAGTTGATAAAAATTTTAGTGAAGAATTTAAAGAAGTAATATAGTTAATAGTTAGTGGGTCATATCCATAATTCATTTAATACCCATAACCACTTAACTATAGGCAAAAGTGGACTAAACTAATTGAATTTTTTTTTATGGGTCATAACTAAAGAAAAAAAAGGGGAACATGTTATTCATATGGAATGAAAGAAGAGCATAGGCGGAACACCTATCTACACATTGACGCAGCCGCAAATCAGGTGAGAACCTTAGATTTCCCAAATCCATGGAGTACGTACTAATTTACTAGGTGTATAAATACAGTATGCATTGTTCTCGTAGGAAGTGGGTCTTTTGTTATATATTGGAGGTGGGAGAAAAATTGAATGTTCTACTTAATAATGCTACATGAGTGACCATTCTGATTGATTATTTGATTAGGACTAATGAATAAGAACAGTCGGATTAAATAAAATAAAGTAACCCAATGAAAATTTGTTGCCGATACAATGTGTAAGTTTGTGGGATATAAATACTAGGTTATTCTGGATTGGATTGTTAGTAAGCTTGAAAATATATATATAGGAATCATCTTGAGTTAATAATTAGTTTATGGATGTGTCAATAGTAAGGACTTGTAATGCACTGCCAATATCATTGTGATGGGTTGGATTGCGGAAAATTTATTTTTGGTTAAGAATAGAAAATTTAATTATTGGCAAAAGGTAAGACTATTGCATAAATGGGTTTCTGTGCATTTTGTTTGTTAAGGTTCCAGGCTATGGGATTTTGGTTTTAAGTTTGGAATTTTCCAATGCTTATTACCCTATAGTTGAAGTTTTAATCTATTGCAATAGGTAATTAAATATTAGATGTATTTGGATATCATTACATTTATAATGCTTTGGAAATTAAGACTTAATCTTAGTTTTGAAGCTTAGAATATGAGACTTGGCATATTAGTGACACCAAGATTTACAAACATTGATATAGATTTGAGTGTAGGAAAAAAAAACATATAGTAAAATACGGTTATGTACGGATTTGTTTACTTATAAATATTGCATAATTGATAGATTGGGAACGATTTCAAGCTTACTAAAAGGAATTGCAAAAAAAATCTTGAAGATTCGTGGCACGTATTCCGCATTCAAGGTATGTTAAGACTTTTAGACTTGTTGAAGGATGTTTTCCTAATTAAAGATTTTAAAAGAAAATGAAAATAGACAACGGGGTAAGGGCGAAAGATGGGGGTCTCATATCAATGGTGTGACGGGCATTGGTACGAGTACCGGTGTTATGAAACGGAAAATTTCTACTATATAATGCGGATTGTAATTTGAGAATTTCCAAAGCATATGGGCATTAGCTAATATATTATTAACTTGAAATTATTGTGTGATTTTGTTTTCTTTATTACATCCGTATAATTGTGATAATTGAGGTGGTTATGTATTATGTTGATATTGATTGAGTGAGATGCATCATTATCCCCTTATATTGAAATAATATTGTATACATGCATTGACATGAGATTGAGTATGGTGAGATGTTAAGATTGTAATTTGGGCACGTGGAGACCGTCCGTGCGGAAATTGTTTGATATTATGATGGTGCGTTGAGATCGTCCGCACAGACACGTGGAGATCGTCCGTGTCGGTATATGGACCTCGCGAGTCCCCCATGGGTCATGAACTCTCGATGTATTTCCGAGGAGTATCATGTATATACGGTTGAGTGTGTACTAGGTATTCTGAGACAATTCATTACATGGTATCATATTGCATTGCATTTCATCACATCATTTATGTTGACGATTATGTGTTTTGTTTGGTGTTGGGAAAGTACTTGATGTTTGATTACCTTTATTGATGAAACTTAAATAGTGAGTGTAATATATAGATACTTATATAATTTAAGAATTTATTTTTTTTTGTATAAACTCCCGTCACTACTTCTTCGTTGTCGGTCAATGAGACATACTGGGTACACGTGGTTTCGTACTCATACTACGCTTGTTGCACTCTTTGTGGTGCAGATTCGATTCCGAGTAGGAGCACATCTCGTGGAGCAAATTGAGTCCGGCTTGAAGTTCTTGGAGTTGTGGTGAGCTGCTTGGTTGTTCCGTGGCCCACACCTCCCTCTATCTTTTACGTATTCTGTTATTAGTATTCAAACAGGATATCCCTTATGTTAGATTTGTCATTTAGTTTCAGACTTGCATCGAATTTTAGAAGCTCTTGTACTTAAGACACCAATTCTTGGGGTGATATATTTTAGCTTCCGCATTTCGTACTTATAAGGAACTCAATGTTGGAGATTCTTGCTAAGTGTTAGTCTTTTTACTCATTCGTTGGTTTAGTTGGGTTAATATGTTGGGTTGGCTTACCTATTGGGTGGGAACATAGGTGCCATCACGACTTGCAAATTTGGGTCGTGACACTTTTATACATTGCAAAAAAAATTAATAAAAAGGAAACCAAACCAAATATTGTTTTCCTTAATTGTAACTTTATACATTCCATATTTGTATTCAAACCATATAATATAAAAAATTTTTATATCAATAGCAATTAAAACACAACAAAAAGTACCTTGGTTTCTTGATTCTTTATTTAGTATGCATAACGGAAAAAAAAAGAAACTAACAAAAATTTAAAAAAATTTGATTTTTTTTGGACTGTCATAATTTGAATAGGTAATTTGTGAAGATTTTTTTCGATTTAGAACAATAAATATAATATTTGGAACAAAATGGGGTGATAATAATTGTTTATCTCGACTATTTCTTCCACGACTTATAAAACAGATGATCTGGGCTTTTTATTTTTCTTTTTTGTTTTACCTTATTCGAAGTGTGTTTTGGTCAACTTGCCTACAAGTTTATTATAATTTTTTACTATATGCAAGTTTCTATCAACACCCATATCAAGTAATCTTATATTGAGGCAAATCTATGATTTCTAGTTTACGAATTTCTATTGTGACTCACACTACAAAATAAGGCATAATTATCAACAAAAATATCTGTTGGTAAATCTATAAAATCGGTTGGTAAATAGAGTTATGTAACGCTTACTAGCAAAAATAAACGCGTTGTTAAAAGGTTTGTCAGTAAATCTTGTCAACAAATTATAATTGTGTGTAAACTTACTTACAAAAAAATTGGTTGGTAACCACTAGAAGATTTTGTTGGTAATTTATGAAAACTGTCTTTAACATTTTCATTTGAAAATTTAACAACAAAAACATTTTGTGTATCCGGTTAGTATCTTCACTGATGGGTAGCAAATAGGTTAGTAAATTTGGTGGTTTATATTTTGAATTTGGTAAGTAATCGGTTGGAAAATTCAATAACAAAAAATCTACATTAGTAAATTGATAGAAATTTTGATAACGTAGAGAAGATGTGTTGGTAAATAATATTCATTTTTCAAAAAATGTTTGTAATAGATTAGCAATTCATAAGTTTTACTTATGGAATAGAAGTACGCAAGTAAAAAAATTGAGGTTCTTGATTCTTTTATAAGTATATGCCAATGGAGAAAACTTATAGAGATTTTTACAGTAGTATCTATGTTAACTGTTACTTTAAGAATATGAAGGAAAAGTTAAATAACTTGGGATAGGTTAGCAATTCATAAGTTTTACTTATGGAATAGAAATACGTAAGTAAAAAAAATTGAGGTTCTTGATTCTTTTATAAGTATATGCCAATGGAGAAAACTTATAAAGATTTTTACAGTAGTAGCTATGTTAACTGTTACTTTAAGAATATAAAAGAAAATTTAAATAACTTGGAAACCCCTCGTCGTATTATAAAATGTTGACATTTACTAGCAGAAAACAAATCAAATATTTCAAAATTCAATATAAAGAAATATACATGAAATGGTTTCCAGAGTACAACAAAAAATAATGACTTCAATAACATCAAATAACCAATCTCCACCCACAAGAAAAAGAAAGACCTCATCATCATCAATAGAAAAATAATTGACGTCTGATGTATCAGAATGGTATTGTGTCCACTTTAATTACACCAGAATATCCCTAAGCCTCTTCGCTTAGCATAAAAGAGGGAAAATAAATGAATAAAAGAAACTAGATAACATGCACAATACCATAAAGATTTTTGGACACTGTTCAATAAACAACTTACCTCATAGAAGTTTTGCACCGATCTAATTGATATCTCCCTGGAGTAGAGATTAAATCACATAACAAAATGGAAACTTTGAGAACCAAAGAGGAGATGATGGAAAGATTCGACATACTTGTCGAACTATATGCCATACAAGGGGGGGTGAATTCAATTACTTTTTAGTCGGCTACTTGTAATGGTCAGTCATCTCACCTGCAAGTTAGTAGAATGAAGAAACAATAAAAATTTCTTGTATAAAATAAATAATACAAGATGTTTATACTAGTTAGGGTCACTTTTGTGGTGCCTAGTCCGATCGCCTTAGATTTCAAGGGTTTCCTTTAAAGTGTTTGAAGTTAGCCTTGAGAAGTACAAAGTTTCCTTCACTTGGTCCTATCTGATATGAAAATTAGAATTCTATCTTGACACTTCCTCTGCTAGTTAACCTAATCTTAGAATCTTTCCCTTTCTTTTATTTTCAATTGTGTTCACTCATGTGATTACAAATCTTGATGAAAGATAAAACAAGATCGTAATATAAGCTCAAGAGAATTTGCTCGCTTTTCCTCTAATACGGAGAGATTTTTAAATAGCTGTGAGAGGTGATGCTCTATTCGAACTCCCAGGAAGCTGTAAATCAAGGATCCTAGGATGATCCCTTGATTTAGTTGAATTGATAAGCTTAATTATATTCATATCAGATGTGTACATGATTAAATTAATTCCTTCATTTGTTGGATGATTTCCAGAGATATTGTCTGATCTTCCTTGAATTAGGCAATTCGTTAATCTTTTCCATAAGTTGTCGTTGATTGATCTGCTGATATATCTTTTCCTTATTTTGCCGTTTGTTTTGCGTGATTGAAGATCTCTTTCCTTTTATGGTTGCTTAGTAAATCAAGACTTTATTCTGTTTTGTATGATCCTAGGCTTGTGTTATTTTCCGTAATGTTGTCATGACTTCATGCTGCTAGTATTTTTCGTTGTTAATTTCTGCGATATGTAATTAATTAGAATATAATAAGTTAACAATCTCCCTCTTTTGATATTAAAAAACTATAATTAATGAAAGAGTAAGACATCATCCCTGTGAGATTTTTCTTGGATGTCATTTGAGTGCTCCCCCTATATGTGTGATTCCCCTTTTTATATGCCCATGTACAGATTCTCCCCCTTTGACATAATAAAAAAGGAAAACAAAACAGCACGCAAGATAGAGAAAGAAGGAAATATTAAACAGACAAAGAGTGTGTTGTTAGGAGCTCCAAATATACAGTCCAACTGATAAGGAGAAAGATCTCCACAAAACTAAGTGTCTTAAACAAAAGAAAACGAGGTCATATATAGTCTTAAGGTTTCACTAGAAAATACGTCAAAGTGTTGACCACGTTAGTGCAGAAAGTAGCAAGAGATTTCTCAACAGTCGTAAAGAAATAGAAATATGAAGTGTTATAGTGACCGCCAATTAATTGTTATAAGAGTCAACTCCAGTTGTGATGGATTTGACTTCTTTCAGAATGGTGTTAACCAACGAGAGGCATCCTTCTTAGTTTCTTCCATGTCAAGCTGAAGCTATTCAATATCAATACTGGAGTCCTTGTGGAGTTGTAGCACTTTTCAACGGGTATCCTCTCAATCTGCATATAGGATCCAAGACCATCGATACTTATCCTAATGTGTTCAGCCTCCTTGAGGAGCAATGTTGAAGAGTTAGCAGAGATTCTAGTAGCCCAGAGTGTATCAGCCCTAGATTGGACAAACTCCTTTTAACACCATTTCTCGTTAACAAGCACATAATCCATGCTCGAAATAGTTTGAGTATCATATGTAGCATGAATAAATGGAGGCCTGTAGTTAGAGAGATCCATAAGAGAATCGACAATAACCCAAGAGATAAGCAGTCCATATGGTAAGCTTGCATTGGAGTTCGTATCTTCAAAACATTCAACCATGTATTCGCCGGACCTACAGATCCTAGTTTATATTAATCTTCTTCAGCAGACAGTAAACAATAAATTCAATATTACTCTGTTGGAGATTTTGCAAAGAGAGCCCTTTCGTGGAACCAGAGTTGTAGGCACAATATGGGCGAGATTCGATTCTCAAAACCATGTTATAGAGGACAGAAGTTAGAGACGTCAGCCCTAGTTTCAGCCATGAAAAACATAAGCATCTACCAACGAGGTTTCAAACTGAACAGGCCATACATTTCCACGCATGAACGGTGTATCAGTGGTATATTCGGAGCCAAAAACTTCCTTAAACAGAGAATAATTAATAACGATAAGGTGACATTTACTAGTAGAAGACAAATCAAATATTTTAAAATTACATATAAAACAATATACAAGAAACGGTTCCCTGAATACAAGAGAAAAAAATGGCTTCAATTATATCAATTGACTAATGTCCACCCATAAGAAAAAAGAAAGAGTTTGCCCTGATGTTGTTGATATCTCCCTACATTAGAGATTAAATCACGTAATAAAATGGTTACTTTTATAACCGAAGAAGAGATGATGGAAAGACTCGACATTCGTAGAAAACTTCATAATTCCCTTTTTATAAGCATGCTTGAGTGTTTCTTTAGATCCCATAAATCAACAAATACTTTATTTCTTTTTTTTTGATACCTTTTGAACTATAATTATCCTTATCTTAAATATTTTTTCTACTTTTCTTAGTATGCATTGAATGATAAGCGAAAATACACTGGTATCCTATCTAATACAAGCTATTAGACATATTTTAATGTTTTAGAAGCCTTTTATTTTTTTAAAAATTTATTTTTGTAATAATAAAATGTTAAACAAAGGTAATCAATACTAATGTAATACTACTTATAAATTACATTCTAATAGATGTTTTTTTTTTTTACATTTTACAGTTTATCTATGCTATATTTTATTCTCCAAACATGTGTGAAATTACCTCAACCATTAAAATTTTCAATGTTTAATACAACTTTCAATTTCTTTGCACCTGTTTTGAAGGGTTCACTTTACTTAAATCAAGGGTCTATCGAAACAACCTTTACCTTATAGGGATAACATGTACATACATACTGTCATTTTCAGACCCCATTTCTAATATTGCACTTTGTAACGACCTGATTTTCGTAATTAGGGGAAAAACAATGGGAAAAGAATTGGGGCCAGAAAACTTTTCTCAACTTAATCTAGAGTTGGAAAAATTCAGAGTCATTAAGGTGCGGGGAAATGTGGTAGAAATCGGGTGATTCAGTTATAATTTTGATTACATGAGTAGTTATATAAGATTTTAAAGAACCTGTATGACTTTATAAAATTGAATTCGGGCAAGTAGAACTCCCGGAATCGATCTTAGAGTAAGCGGTATTTTCTGAGTATCATTTGTTAGAGATGTGTTGTGGAATGGTGATCTTGGAATAAATTAAATGACTCACTGTTTTGTGCAAGAAACTTTGATGCCGAATTTGGTGTCTCTTGTGGGACCGCTATATCGGGATGGGTGTTGTTCTGGCGGGTCAGAGGCAACATAAAGTCGTAAATAAACCCTTAAACATCTTTACTCTGCACTTTTTGACTTTGAGAGATAAAGAACTACCCCATACAACTTCTTGACAGTTTTTCACCATTATTGTGGCTAAAGCTAAGCTTTTCACCTTCCGAATCCTTTTTATGATTTGTGGAATCTATTTTCTTGTGTTTTTAAAAATGGGGTAAGGTTTTGAATTGGAAACTATGGTGGGAAAAGCCCTTGTTTGGATACATGAGATCAATGGTTGACCAAGGGTTGATATTATTGATTATAATCAAAGTAATTGGATATTGTTTGTTGATCCTTGCGTATATTAATTACTTGTAGACCTAGAACAAGAGGAAAGAATACGAAAGGGGAAGATTCAAGCTCCTTAGCAGATTCAAACTTTAATTCTATGTAGGTAATGGTTGTGATTATATGATTGTGCAATGTATGTAAGTTCATGCTTCATTATGATACTTGAATTTAAATGAGTATTGCATTATTGATCACACTTTTTATAAATGAGATAGATGAATGCTATATTCATGAATCACTTCTCGATTGGACACCTTGAGAGTGTACTTACATTTGTGATTGTGGCGTGTTAAAGGATTGGATTGTCACGTTCCCATATAACTAATAAGGATCTCATTTCCATGTTATAACATAAAGATTGGATCAGATTTCCACGTTCCATCCTAAGAAACTGGGATCAGATTACCACGTTCCAACACAACTATGGCATTGGGTACCATGTTCCGCTATGCTAAATGTTTTGGTTTGGGCTTGATGAGTTCTCAAATTGGGCTCATCTATCTAGGGCCTTATTTAATGCAAATAGTTTCTTCAATTGGGTATTTCATCTCAATATCTGATAAACACTTCTAAGCATTAGGTATTTGGGGATTTCGTAGGAGCATGATTACTTAGGCGCAAAACGGATGAAAAGATCTAAAGATTCAAAGTACGCATCACCAAGCACACTTGGCAATACGTCGTATAACAAAGCTCCATTTTCTGTTACAACAAACGAGCCGTGAAGGAGGTGGATTAAAAGGCGACAAAAAGAAATAGTTGACACTTCACCAAATAATTTCTCAAAGCAGAGATACTCCGCCCAACGATACCGCATGCATGGATATTAAGACAGGCCACAAACGGTGAGGAACCACAGAAAGGGCTAGTCGTCGAATCGATCGGTGGTTCACGACTAAAGATGACAAATGAATTTACCAGCACTAAATATAAAGTCTATAAACACTGAACTCTTTTATTGTTTATAAGAAAGTCTTAGAGAGTAAATAATATAAACTCAATATTTTATTTTAGAAACATTATTTTTACGTTTTCTCTCAAGAATGGAGAGGGTTTTTAGGAACTTTGAAGAACGAAGTTCTTCTTCCAATGTTTGATGTGGTTCTTCTCCATATAACTTCATTTGATATTTTTAAGATTTAATCTATTATACCAACTTGATTCTTTTATCATTTTAAGTATATTTAATTGCTTTATGTGTGTCTTAAAACACCCATTTAGGGGGTGTGATTCAGCAAATATATATTGATATTACTGTTGGGTCTTGCTTGCTGATAGGATTATATGAATTTTAATTTTGATTTCACCTACATGTTGTGGTTTAATATAATTAGTTTGTAGTTACAAATATAAAGTCACCATGTATTTCCACCTTCCCCGAGAGGGAGGTTGCGAAACCAAAATCAGCAGACTGATGGCATGAGGAGTGGGTAGCCATGACGTTCAGCTTGACAGGCTGAGCCCTAGTCCCATATCCAAGTAGCCTCTATCTAATGGTTAGGTTGTGTTAAAAGCGTAGGTTGTTTAGTTTCGACAAACGGTGTCCGAGAGTAACCCATTTTAAATGGAGTAAGTTTCTTGATAGGGAACTTACTTTAACCTAAAGCTTAGCCTAGTCACCATTGCCTTGCAAATTTTCATATCAAAATCATGTACCTATTAGTTTGTGTCAACATAGATTAAGGTCACACCCCAAGAACTCTCTCTAATACTTGTTTTGTCCTTTATTTTTGGCATTCTACTACTTGTGACAAAAATCCTTTTTTCTTAATATTTGACACTTTCTTGTCACAAATTGAATCAAATTTTTTCATAACTAGAAAATGTCATGAGCTATTACTATTTAGAACTAAATTCCAAGTAACTACTACTTTCACTTTCACTCCCTTTGGATACGACCATATCCCTTTGTTGAGTTACTTTACTAGCTTCGATTCATAGACACTCCAACTTTAGGTTAGTGTCATTGATCAAGAAATATAAAAGATACACGTATTGAAGCATAAAAATTTATTAGAAGTAAAAAAAAAAGCGATAAATCACAATATATAATAATTCAAAAATATTTAAAAGACAATAAAAAAGTAAGAATTACAGGACATACCTGATTTTTGTAACAGGGGACAATAACTAAATCTGTATTGCATTAACAAACTTGCAGTTACTCTTCTTTTACTTTCCTCATTATGCAATTATTGCAAACTATAAGAAAAATATTAAACATAAATAAATCAAATTACATGAAAAAATTGATATTAAATAATTAATTTATTTAGCAAAATATAAGATATAATGAATTAAAAAAAAGTGAAAAGAAAGCAAAGAGAAAATTATTGAACCATATTGCAAAATTCACCTCATTTTGTTATAAAATCCCAAATTAATAATACAGATATAGTAGTGTTAATGACTAGGGTCAAATTCAAAAATTGATCACTGTCATGCTCCATTCTTCACAAAATGTGTTTTAATCACGACCTAACAAATTTTTGGGACTTCTAAATGTTAGTCACCACCTAACGAATTCATGCGCGTTAGGGAACTTATCTGACATAAGTAAGTTACACGAACGAGAGATCAGAGTAAGGGTTCCTATTACCTAGAGGGAAAGTTTTTAGGCATAACTCGAGGTCTACAAATGTAGATCCCGACCGTATCTCATGCAACTTATGTGAGATGTTAAAAGTAGCAAGTATGGTCACTTAACTTAGGTTATTCAACTTAAACATGTCATCTAGGTTATTAAATAATATTAAACACTTTATCAATTTAATTAATTGTTTAAGCATGCTAGAGTAGGTGATAATAAAGGGAAAAGCGAGGTGACAGATATTACACAATTAAATAGTCAAGTGCAAATTTTATTTTTTATAGTAAACCACCCCAAATAAATATAATTACAACACATAAAAAGGGAAAAGGGGAGGGAGACTCCAAGACTTTAGGGATCTACGCTCAACTTCTATACAGGGAAAGACAAAACGGATGTTTGTCGTCAACGACTCGAGGCAATGTCATCATTTCTGTAGGTCCTGAAGTACCCCTACCCCACCACCACATACATAATGTCCTAAAAGGTGCCTAGTGCCCCCGCTTAATTTCGCAAAGGCCTTAGACTATTATTTAAGGAGGTTTTAGAGTGAATGAAAAATGTATGCTCCTAATAAGTCCCCTAGACACCAAGTCAAACGAATAGACGAGCATTTATCACATAAATCTCACATTGACCATAGACAATATCTCATATAGAGAGAGGAAGAATGTAAACTAACTCGGGTGCTTCCTTTAATAACACACAACAACATTCGATGTAATAATGCAAGATAAAATTTAAACTAATAGAGGAAAAACTAACAAGTTAAAGCAGAAATATTTATCAACAATGAAGACAAACTGAATCAACTATTTAGCCAGAACACAGTAAAACCGATTGGAGAGCCCTCATAGAGTTCACAAGATTTTTTTGTTACTTCTTTTCTTTAGAGTAGAGAATTTTTTTTATAATTACTAAGTGTAAGCCTCTAAGTCTTTTTATGATTTTTAAAGCCTATTCTAATTAGAATAAGGGCATCTCTTTATATCGTGAAGGAGAGGGCATGTATTATATAGCAAGAAATTACTAAGGATCAATCACATATTATTTACCCTATTTAAAGAAAAAACCAAATAAGTAATATTATTTTAAATTTTTTTTATCCCAATCAAATATAGTTTTACTAAAGTATAATAAGTGAGAATCAATTCAACTTCAATGAAGGAAATTGTGATCAATTAACATAAATAAATAAAAAATTCAACTTACCCAAGAGACACGAAATCTGTCCGGATTAGCACAATACCATAAAAATCACCTTAGTATATCAATTACTCAATTTCAAGCAAGGATATAATAATATTAAAGGAAGAAAACACAAGTAAAGAAGTATTTGCACATTCTTAAAATGATATATTAACAACAAGAAATGAGAAATATGTCGAGGATCAATCTACAAGTATAATTATCATACAAAATTATTACCACTACTACAAGTATAATTGCATCATTAACGGGATATAATGACATTATTGGATGTAATAAACAATAGGTACATCTCATCAAGATAATCAGTGATTTCATAACCAAACATATAGACTTTAACAAAAAATAAACAGTCAAGGTATTGTTTAAAATAGAAGAGAAAACTTCCACACAATATTCTTGTGAAGCAGACAATGAGCTAAGCGATAAAGACCAGCAAGCACATGAAGGGCACTATAATTATATTTTCTATCACACATGAACAGTTTGTAAAATCTCAAAGTCATAATTAGTAGTTCAATTTTAGTACTAAGAGAAATTCTACACCAAACATGAATAGAACTTTCATCACATTGCTTAGAAGAAAAAGAATAGAATTTCTAAGATGAGAATGTACCCGGACGGATCGGTTAAATATCTGTCTTTTGACCAGTTTGAAAAATTCAAAAGCTTTGCTGGAGATCGCCTTGTTCACTTGTTAGGAGCTACTGTCCAGAAATGTGAGAGTGGAGAGGAGGCAGCTGACTGGGAGTCCCTGCATTCATCATTTGGTTGCTGGTTTTGCCTGAGCATGCAGTCCGGAGGTTGTCTTGTCGCTGCTGTTCTTCGCTGGCTGGCTGTTTATTTTGTGCGGGAGATGGATGCTGCTGTTGTTGTTTACGTTTTGCCGGTTAGTTGTGTTGTTTCCGCCGGCTGGATCTTCTGACACTGCTTCCATCACCGGAGTCACTGTGTTGCTGTTGTTTCGTTGCTTGTATGGCCGGTTGCTTTCGTTTGCCTCACCAGATAAAGCAGAGGAGAGAAACAGAGGCAGCCAGCGGTTGCTGGACTTCCCGGAGCTGCTGTTTTCCTCTCCTGGGTAATGTCCATTGCCGGAATGAGAGAAAATGTGTCACATCCAGAAACCACACTCTAGAAGTTAGGTTCAATCTCGGACTGCAACCGGCGTACGTGACCTCTCGGAGGTCTTGTACAAGACCTTACATATCATTCATCGCATAAATATAATGAAGAGTAGTGCTGAATAAAAATTTTCACAAAAACATATCATAGCCTTTAAAAATCTCTTTCATATAAAGTTATAGGAAATACTAAGTCTCAATCTCATAATCTTAAGACACAAGAATACTTGGGACACGTCCCATACAAAATACGAATATAGAAATACTTAGTCTATTACAATACTTCAAATAGAAAACATAAAAGACATATATGACCTCGAGACAAATGAGGACATACTTCAACTTATCTTGAATGATTTGCTACTGTCAGAGTCTTCACTTCCCAAATTCTCCTCACCTACCATCAACTATAGAGATAGATAAAAGCATGAATTAGTACAACCACATGTACTAAGTATGACATAATGTATGAAAATCATCAAAAAGGATATTTATTGGAAATATGTATATTTTCATTTAAAAATCATATTATAATCATAAGAACAACATTTAACAACTTGGAAACACATAAGATAAGATTTAAACAAATTTCATAGTTTTAAGCCAATATTTCAGTAAGCTCAACTCACTGTTACATTGAACTCCTTCACTGTATAGTAAAGTTGCTTATCTTCCCTTTTGACATCTTCTAGTATGTAATTATCCCACTTAGATCTATCCTAAGACTCACTTAAGTGACACCAAGAGAGACCTCCCATACAACCTCTCTAGGCATACCTAAATGACCCTCAAGACTACTTATGATGAGTTACATACACACTACATGACATCACAAACATCAATGTAATATTCTTCTACCAAAGGTGACTCTAAGTCTCACTTGAGTGAGTTGTGATGCAACCGCCCATACAATCCCTTAGACACAGACTTAAGAGATCTAATAGAGTACCTATGATAAAATCATGCTCACTTAACATAACAATATATAGATGATATGACATTCTCTTACCAAAGGCTATCAAAAGACATACGTAAGTAAATCAAGAAGATAACGTCCGTAATTGACCTCTTCATGACTACCTAAATAATCCATAAGACTACCTAAGTTTAGATCATGTCCACCTAATAAACTTTTTCTTTAACTAGAGTCATTCTTAAGACTCATCTAAGTAAGATAGGAAGTGACCATTCCTATGCCCCTGTCACACCTTAACTAGACAACCCTTAACTACTCTAGATATGTACTTATTCATTTAACATACTTTCATAACTTAACTCATTACATTCATTAGTTCATTTAGGAGACATTAAACATAAAAGGACAATCAAAGTAATGGTCTTGGACAAGACCTAGGAACTCCAAGTAACACCTTCAAAGCGTATTGTGCAATGTCTATATAGCATCCTATACCACCACATAAACCTCATAGAACTTCTCTAATGCTAATAGTTGTTCCATATGATGAGAATAAGCAATAACCTACATAGACCATGATAGCAAGACATGGAATCCGGAGTTCTATCCTACACCGATGAGGTTGTTCTACTCCCCAATGGTATGTCTTAGACACATCCCATGTATGCACATGGTTAAGGAATATGAAGGGCATGCTTAGTGTTCTACTCTCATTCTTTAACTAAAAAAACTTCTCTTAACATACTCGCTCGGTGCTAGCCTTCTTTCTCATAGAGTAATTCACACTTAAGGTTCATGTAAAGGGGTTCCATATCTAGTTCATAACCCAATAACATTTACCTACAAAAGAGATCCTTTAGGGTTACCTTGTAATTACGAAAAGAAAATCATGATGACTTTCTTAAGGATTAATATGATGTCGTTCCAGACAATTAACCTTAAGTCCATGATTTCTTTTCTTTGAAGAATGCCATTAAGGCTAACGACTTCAACATTCATAATCTTACCACTAGGTTCAAGGTTCCACATAAAAGACTCTCTTAACATCATTTAAGGTCTCTTGTCATTCATACATACAAGACTAATAACTTTAACATCCTAAGTCAAGACATCACATATTCATGTTCATATGTACATCAATCAAGGTACACAAGTCAACCAACACACGACACCACATACTTCACCTTAAAACAACTTAGATGTCATTCTAGAAGCACATAGAAACAACTATTATCATCTTCAAGTCATCCTATACATTATCATAAAATCATCAATATTACCAACATAGACTCATAATAGTCAATTAGGAATAACCCAGAATCAACCCTAAGACTATACACACAAGGTCAAAGTCATAGTCTAACATGATCACCTATGATGAAATGAATAGAAGAACACATATATGACTTCACATGTAGATAGATATTGTCATGATTTACATAATCACAACACAAATAGCCACATTACTTCAAGTAGTTGCAAACAAAGCCATGATCAACATAATGCATAAAGTAACGCCGACAAGGCCACATCAATTACAAGTAAAACACACAACACTGCTACCATAAGTGGAACATACAATTAGCAATACAATTGAAGTCTAATTAACATAAATATAAAGTAAATAGGGAAGCCTATCACCACTCCACCTTCAATACCTCAATTTAATGCCTAATCACCACATTCAATATCACAAGGCCCTTATCCATGGCCATAACGAACAATTCAACATCATTGTATCTATAATCATGAAATTAGTTCAAATCAATACATATTAATCAATCCAACACAACCTATATATCAATCAAATTCAATTATTACATCATTAGAGAGCCCATAGAAATCTACACCACAATTCATCAAAATTAGGTTTATATGAAGTAACCCATGACTTTGTTAAAAACTAGGGTTCATCCAATTCATGGGTTCATAGGTAATCTAGGTTAAAATCATATATTTATATAAAAGAGAATCTTAGGACCGCCTACGTGGCGTCACCACAAGCTATATGTTCCATTTAAATTTATTTATTTTCAAAAATAGTCTTCTCCTTTCTCGAAAAGATGTGACTTTTATGAAAAGTTGTGACTTTTATAAAGAGTTACGACTTTTATGAAGACTTACCAAAAAATAGTCATCCTCTTTCATGAAATGATGTGACTTTTATGAAAAGTTGTGACTATTATGAATAGTTGCAACTTTAATAAAGAGTTGCGACTTTTATGAAAAGTTGCGACTTTAATGAAGAGTTGCAACTTTTATGAAGAGTTGCGATTTTTATGAAAAGCTGTGACTTTTACAAAAGATTGTGACATTTAAGAAAGGTTGTGACCCTTCCAAATAGTCTTAACCTTTCTGATAAGGCACAATAAATGTTTCTCTATACTACAGTTTATTTTCAATAAAAACAGGTGTTTCCTCTCATTTTAAAGCAAAGAAAATTTTGAACCTTTTTTTTTCTTCTTCTTCTTCTTCACAATTATATATTTGTGTACTTTTCTCATGAGAGGTTCAGTGATACCATTGGTTATGTTAGAGATCTTGGTACGTATTTTACTGTCATTAATTTATACTTATGTTATTAAGGTTAAATGATACAATGTAATAATTTTCATTTTTACATACATTATAAATATTTTATGTAAGATAATATAGTGTTTTAGTTTTAATGACCGATAGATTTTAAGTATTATTAAATTCCCATCAGAAGCATTGATAATTTTATACTTATTCTTCAGTTAAGTTTCCACCATATTCATGTAAATTTCCACCATGTTCATTCTCTATGTAAATTTACACAAACTTTTTTCCTTTACTTATAGCTCAAATCTCATATGTTTTCAAAAAATAAAAATTAATGTACAATCAAAATCTATTTTTTATTTTTTTTTACTCAATAAAAAACCTACTACCTTATCTATTTTCTTTACAACTGTTATTTAGGGTACCGGGGCACCCTTCATCCATTAAGTAGTTTTTATTATTAGTAAGTAGAAATTACTTTTTCATGAGAGGAATTTTGGGTTGCAGTGAATCCGTCTCCAAATAATTGTTGTTGCGATGAAAATGTATGTAGGTTTTTATTAATTTTCACATTTACGACTCATTTACAAAGTAGTTTATATTTTCCTATCCTCTACTTTCAATTTAAAATGTACCCTACCAACTTACAACTATTCCACAACATTACAATGATATTTTGAAATCTAAGAGCAAACTAGAGTTCATTACATGATTTGCTGTAGGTCTGATTAAATTTGTGCACTTTTTATTTTTATTTTTTTGCATTGCTACAAATTATCCAGCTTTTAGGTGTTTCTGCTATGCTCATTGTTGCGTAAGTGTAGGAGACGAGATATTGTTTTATTCTCTCTTTGGAAATATGTTTTTTTGTAATTTTTCTTGCGAATCTAATCTAATATGTTGATAATAATCAGCTTCAGCGGGAGGGAATATGAACATTTAGTACAAGTATTCGATAATGTATGTCCTAATTATTAAATGAGGCGAGGTATATCGCATACATTTTACATTTCCGTCGGCCATACAAGATACCTTACTGTAAATGGTATACAAAGTCAAAAAGATAACCATCATGGGTAAACTTAACAAGGATCATTACAAAGTCTGTAAACATGCATATGTAGCGAAAGAAGGATATTTGGAGTTTCTCAGTTTGCTTACTCTTGTATATGTTTTTCTCTCTCTGAATTTTGACAGTTGAAACCTCATTTAATTGTGAAGGTAGATTGTTTTGATTGACAAGTGATTTTGCAGGCCGTAGTTTGGGACTTGGAAAAGCATAGGAGCGTTGTGGTCGTAATTTGGGACAATCAAGCAAGATAAGACACAAAAAATAAATGAAGGGCAAGGAAACAATGGTTGGCATTTAAGATGACTTATGCAAGGAATTAGAAACAGTGCACTTAAACCTTTAAAATTTTAAGGCATAGCCACATTGCATGAAGCTTTGCAATTTTACTATCCTCGAGTGAGGTATTGGCTATTTACTTTCATTATCATATACAATTATAAGAAAGGTAAAATAATATCTTTAGTCCTTTTGTCCAGTGTTGACACGATGAAGGGTAGTTGGAATTTCTTTGTGCTTTTTTGTAGTCTTTTTTATAAATAAAGTTACAATGCTCGAATCTCATTAATTTGTGAGGGAAGACTGTCTGGATAATAGAAGAATTTACATGTCGTAGGTTTTTTTTATAAAACTAATTAATAATTGTTTAGTTTTGTGTTCATGTTTTTTTAATGTTTAACTTGCAAGTTCAAATAAAGTCGTACTTATTCATTATATCTCTCTTCTCAAAAAAGTTAAACCAAATTAGACTAAGAATGTAACATATTGGCAAACTTTTGTAAATTAGAGATGTTTCATCCGGTAAAGTTGTCGTAATTATTTTCACGTATGCAACCACACACAAGCATTTGTATAGTGAATTAACACCATTATTTCCAAATTAACTCATATCTAATGTAGAGTAAGATAACACAAAAATTTGAGGCAAATAAAGTATTTTAGTAAGTGAAAATAGAAAATATTTGCATTGTCAAATTATTAATTAAAATATTTTTATCAAATGGTATTTTCGATTATATTTGAAAAGAATTAAGATAGTCTGTGCTTTACTACACTTTAAACGATTCATTTGTTACTTAATAAATAAAAATATATATTACAAGAGCACCATTTTACAAATGGGAGTGTTTAATTAACATGGAAGAGATGAACTAATGCATTTAGATATGGAGACTCGAAATCAGAGTATTTATTAGTTTAACATCTAAAGTCAAGCTTAAGTTTATGTCTGTATATTATCCCGCAAAAAAGAAAATTATGGCAGTGTGATAGTATTCTAATATTCTATAAAATAAAGGGCACAAATTTAATGCAGATTCTCTTGAGGTAAAAATGTCTATTTTCATGGATCCAAATTAGTCAGGCCCAACATAAATAAACATATTTTTTATACAAGATAAAAAATCGCAAAGCTTTACATGTTTTGAATATGTTGCTCGAAACCAAAACAAGTAAAAATGTCTTTTGACAATACAAATTAGTACCATAACTGATTTTGAAGCACTTGATGAGACGTCAATTCAAATGGTCAGATGTTATTTCATTTAACTCAAAAGAAATCTAAGTTAATACTGGTAGTTTACCACCGCGCGAAGCGTGGTTTGTTTTACTAGTAATCAATAAATAATAATTTAATCTGCAATAAATGTTTAAAAAAAATTGGTGCAAGAAGCCATGATAGAATTATGAAATTGGACAGTTCAACTTTGAAAACTTTAGAAAACATCTTAAAGGTTGGGATCCTTGATGAAAAGAGTTTCAAGGATCAAAATAGATACCTTGATGAAGTTAATTCTTCACTTTGATGAAGAATCTCCACTCAATTCGTTACACCAAGCCTTTCCTTGAGTTTTTACTCCAATGGAGTTCTAGAGAGAATTCTAAGAGATTTGGGGTTTTTATTTTGACGAATGAAGTCTTCAATGTGTTTAAGGCGTATAAAAACATTGAAAATACACAAAATACCCATTAGGAACTGCCAAAACATCTATTTGGAAGTGGGGTGAAATTACAACTTCACCCCTCACTTAACAGAGAAGATATTCATAACAATGCCTCACAGACGGAAGAGCCATTGACGGCCGTCCGATGACCAACGGACCGTCTTGTTGGTCCGTGGTTGGGGACTAAGGCTTGTATTTATACTCTCCTCTCCCATGAATATCTCCCAATCTACGATCCTCCACCAACGGGGCATCGACTGACCCACTGGGCGTCGATTGCCAACCGTTGGTTGGGCTGTCTTCGGCAATCTAGGAGCACCAACTTGGGTCCTTCCTCAAGAACCCTTCGGTGCTCCTTGGGTATGTTTGCCCGGATGTTTCAAACCCAAACATGATCTTAAAAAATTTTATTACCTCTCACATGAATTTCATCTAAAACAAAGACTTAAAACTCGACAAAACATGCTTAGACATACAAGGTCATTTCACGGCACATCTTTCGAACATTATAGACGTTCTTGGACGTTTGAAATAGACACTTCACGAAACATGACACACTGCCTATAAATGATATAATAAATCATATAAGGACCTTACAACCTCATGAATCACACATAAACACATAGAACCACATATGAGGCTCATTGGTGAGTTAATCGTCCAACGTCTTGGTCGTCCCTTGATGTTTGACTACCAATGCAACTGAACTCTTAGACACGGACTCAATATCCCATAATATAACTATTTAGGACCTGAGAACACATAACAAACATGTTAGGCTCTAGTTCATCTAAGTCACTTTCGGGGTCTTACAATCTCCCCCACTTGGACAACATTCGTCCTCGAATAACACTTGCCACTCTCCAAACACTTCCAAGAATAGAAATTTATCTAGAAGATAATAAACACACCATACAACACATAATCAAGAATAGATCATAAATTTCACATAATCATTATATTCACAACACAACAAGAAACTAGAAGACAATTCTATAACACGTTATTCTACAAACTCACATGCTTCATTCCAAATAACAAAAAATCATTTTATATTCAATATCATACTTATATAACAGAGTCCTAACCATATTACAACAATTTTAGACTAAAGAATCAACTAGTCCAATTCCCAAAATTTTACAGTGAGCAGTTTTTCCTAGCTACAGTGATTTTTGCAACTTCTTAAAAAAATATAACTTTTTAGACAATTAAAGATAGGAAAATAATAATATGAAAATTAACACCATATCAACACATTTTACAACATAATTATGGATTCATAAAAATACACAATGCAAGAATCTAATGCAATTCAATTTCAACAAAACTCCTACACATCATGCACATGCAACATATTTCTATGACAATTTTGTTGCATCTACTAATCATAATGCTCGACTTAGAAGGAACTAATATTACTAAAAAGAAATGCAAGGACTTACCCTCATCATCATCACCATCGCCCGACGTCTCCCTTTAGTTCAGAGTGCATAGAAACGCCTCTTTGTTAGAGCACACTAGCAGCAACATGATTAACCTCTCTTCCTCTAGAAGCAATAATAGGACAATTTCTCTCCTTTGTGTCCTTCCTTAACACAACCATAGCAACTCCCAGTACCCATTAGTCATTCACCATAATTCTTCTTTCCACAATTGACACAGGTAGGCTTGCCATTTTTGGACCACCTCCTTTCTCAACCTTGAACATAGCACTCCTAGATTCTTCTTGAGATTGAGTCCTCTTCTTAAACCTAGTTTTCTCTTGTTCATTAGAACCACCCCTTTTTAAGTTTCTAGCCTTCCTCCTAAGTTTAGACTCTTCAATTGATTGTGCATACACAATGAGTCTAGCTAGGGTCATATCATCATGTAGCACAGCGGTACGACATTCCTCCCTCACTAAGTCGGCTACACCCATCACAAAATGAGTCATTTCATCTCTTGGATTAGACATAATAGAAGGGGCATATCTATATGACATTGAGAACTTCAAACAGTATTTCTCAACACTCATATTACCTTGCTTGAGATTGATAAAATCCTCTACCTTAACTTCCCTCTTCTCACGGGGAAAGTACATACCAAGAAAAGCTTCCTTAAAATCTTCCCACACAATAGGACCCGACTCCTCCGACCTATTATCCTTCGATTCAGTGTACCATATTTGAGAAACATCCCTCAATTGATACGAATTGAACTCCGTCTTATCTATAGATTTAACCCCCATAGCACTCAACACCTTGTAGACTCTATCAAGAAACTCTTGGGGATCCTCTCCCACCTTAGAGACAAGAAAGATAGGAGGATCACTCCTCACAAAATCTCTTAACCTAGACGTCATAGTGCTCTCCACATCATTCACCCTAGGCACCATGCTCAAATTCACTTGAGTAGTCAAGACTCAGGCTAAATCAAGTGAAGCCTCTCTAATATCCCTATTACTCAATGACGGGGGATACAAATCACCTCCTTCCCCATTAGGGACTTGATCACCTTGTGCACCTTGAGGAACTTGCTCAACTTCTTCAACTTAAGGCGGAATCTCCTCTTGCACCTCATTCTATTCTACTCTCCTAGCCGGTGTCCTCCTCGTATTAGTCCTCCTATAAACCCAAGGAAAACAATAAGAAAAGAGTACTCATAACTTTTACTCTACAGCACGACATAGGAGTAGAAAAGAAGGGAAACTCTATCGTCCTATATCCTCTCGCACATAGATGTGTCGCGACTTATACCGATAGTCAGGACTCTACTAGACGAGTTGATGAGACTCTCTTATTCTAATACTACTTTCACATTCTATTATCTGATACCAAGCTTGTCACATCCCGAAACCACACCCTAGAAGTTAGTATCAATATCGGATAGCAATCGGCGTACTTGACCACTCAGAGGTCTTATAAAAGCCCTTACGTAGCATTCATTGCATAAACATAGTGAAATGTAGTGCGGAATTAGAACTTTTCACAAAAACATATCATAATCTTTAAAAATCTCTTTCATATTAAGTCATAGGAAATACTAAGTCTCAATCTCATCATCTTGAGACATAAGAATACTTGGGACACGGCCCATTAACAATACGAATATAGAAATAGATAGTCTATTATAATACTTCAAATAGAAAACATAAAAGACATATACGCTCTCGAGTGAAATGAGGACATACTTCAACTTCTCTTGAACAATTTGCTACTGTCAGAGTCTTCACTTCCCAAATGCTCCTCACCTACCAACAAATATAGAGATAGATAAAAGCATGAATTAGTACAACCACATGTACTAAGTATTGCATAATGCATGAAAATCATGAAAACTTACATTTATTGGAAATATGCATCTTTCATTTAAAAATTATACTACAATCACAAAAACAACATTTGACAACTTAGAAACTCATAAGATAATATTTAAAGAAATTATCATAATTTTTAGCCAACATTTCAGTAAGCTCAACTAACTGTTACAGTGAATTCCTTCACTGTACCAAGTTGCTTATTTTCCCTTTTGACATCTTCTAGTATGTAATTATCCCACTTAAAGCTATCCTAAGACTCACTTATGTAACACAAAGAGAGACCGCCCATAAAACCTCTCTAGGCATACCTAAATGAACCTTAAGACTACTTATGATGAGTTACATACACACTTATAAGAGATCATAAACATCAATGTAAGATTCTTCTACCAAAGGTGACTCTAAGTCTCACTTGAGTGAGTTTTGAAGCAACTGCTCATGCAATCCCTTATACACGCTTAAGAGATCCTATATACTACCGATGATAAAATCATGCTCACTTAAGTAAATCAAAAAGATAACGTCCCCGATTGACCTCTTCATGACTACCCAAATGATCCTTAAGACTACCTAAGTTTAGATCATGTTCACATAATAAACTATTTCCTTAACTAGAGTCATTCTTAAGACTCATCTAGGTAAGATATGAAATGACCATTCATATGCCCCCTTCAAACCTTAATTAGACATCCTTAACTACTCTAGATAAGTACTTATTCATTTAACTTACTTTCTTAACTTAAGCCGTTGCATTCAATAGTTCATATAGGATACATTAAACACAAAAAGGACATTCAAGTAATGGTCTTGGATAAGACCTAGGAACTCCAAGTAACACCTTCAAAGCCTATTGTGCCATGTTTAGATAGCGTCTCATACCACCGCCTAAACCTCATAGAACTTCTCTAATGTTAATAGATATTACATATTATGAGAATAGGCATAACCGACATAGACCATGATATCAAGACATGGATCCGGAGTTCTATCCTACTCTAATGAGGTTGTTCTACGGTCCACTCGTAGAACTTAGACACATCACATGTAGGCACATGGTTAAGGAACATAAAGGCCATGCTTTGATTCTAGTCTCATTCTTTGACTAAAACTACTTCCCTTAAAATACTCACTCTAGCCTTCTTTCTAATAGAGTAATTCACACTTAAGGTTCATGTAAAGGGGTTCCATATCTAGTTCATAACCCAATCACATTTACCCTTCCAAAGAGGTCCTTTAGGGTTACCTTATAATGGAGACAAGATTAATTTCCTAAGGATTATTACGATGCCGTTCCATCCAATTAACCTTAATTCCATCATTCCTTTTCTTTGAAGGATGACATTATGGCTAACGACTTCAACATTCATAACCTTACACTTAGGTTCAAGGTTCCACATAAAAGACTCTCTTAACATCATTTAGGGTCTCATGTCATTCATACATACAACACTAAGATCTTTAACATCCTAAGTCAAGGCATCACATATTCATGTTCATATGTACATCAAGCAACGGACACAAGACAACCAAGGCAAGACACCACATACTTCACTTTAAGATACCTTACATGTCATTCTAGAAACACATAGAAGCAACTATTATCATCTTCAAATCATCCCACACACTATCATAACATCATCAATATTACAATCATAGACTCAAATATTCAATTAGGAATAACCAAGACTCAACCCTAAGACTATACACACAAGGTCAAAGTCATAGTCTAACATGATCACCTAAGATGAAATTAATAGAAGAACACATATATGACTTCACATGTAGATGATATTGTGATGATTAATTTAATCATTACACAAATATCCATATTACTTCAAGTAGTTTATGACAAGGCCATGATCATCATAATACATAAAGTAATACCGACAGGGCCACATCAATTACAAGTAAAACACATAACACTGCAACCATAAGTGGACCATAAAAATTACAATACGATTGAAGGATAATTAACATCAAAATAAAGTAAATACGACAGCCTACCACCACTCCACCTTCAATACCTTAATTTAGTGTCAAATCAACACATTCTATGTCACAAGGCCTTTATCCATGGCCATAACCAACAATTCAATATAATTATATCTATATTCATGAAACTAGGTAAAATCACTTCATATTCATCAATCCAATACAACCTAGATATAAATTGAATACAATTTTTACATCATTAGACAGCCCATACAAATCTACCCCATAATTCATCAATATTAGGTCAATATAAAGTAATCCATAACTTAGTCAAAAACTAAGGTTCATCCAATTCATGGGTTCATAGGTAATAGAGGTTCATCAATACAATAACAATTTAATCGATAACAAACGTTTAAAAACAATTGATGGAAAATCCCATGGTAGAATCGTGAAATTGGACAATTCAAACTTGAAAATTTTAGAAAACATCTTGATGATTGGGATCCTTGATGAAGAGAGTTTCAAGGATTAAAATTCATATCTTGATGAAGCTAATTCTTCACTTTTATGAAGAATATCTTCTCAATTCGTCACACCAAGCCCTTCCTTGAGTTTTGATTCCAATGGAGTTCTAGAGAGAAATTTAAAAGATTTGGGTTTTTAATTTTGAAGAATTAAGTCTTCAATGAGCTTAAGGCTTATAAACACATTTAAAATACACAAAAAACCCCATGGGAACCGCTAAACCTTATATTTGGAAGTGGGATTACATTACAACTTCACCCCTCACTTAACCGTGAAGCTGCGCATAACAGCCTCACAGACGGAAGGGCTATTGACGGCCCGTCCCTTGACCAACGGACCATCCTGTTGATCCGTGGTTGGGGGCTGAGGATTGTATTTAGACTCTTGTCTCCCACGACTAACTCCAAATTGACGAGGCTCCACCAACGAGTCGTCGACTGACCCACTGGGCATCGATTGCCAATCGTTGGTGGGGCTGTCTTGGGCAATCTAGGGCACCAACATGGGTCCTTCCTCAAGGACCCTTGGGTTGTCCCTGGGGATGTTTTCACGGATGTTTTAAACGCGAACATGATCTTATATGAGTTTATAACCTCTCACATGAATTTCATCAAAAACGAACACGTAAAACTTGACGAAACATGCTTAGACATACAAGGTCATTTCAAGGCACATCTTTTAAACTTCATGGACGTTATTGGATGTTTGACCTCCAAATTTCACGAAAATTAACACACTTCCTATACATGATATAATAACTCAATCATGGACCTTAAAACCTCATGAATCACACATAAACACATAGAATCACATATGAGGAACATAGGTGACTTAGTCGTCGAACATTTTGGTCGTCCGTTGACATTTGACTTCCAATGCAGCTAAAACTCTTAGACACTGACTCGATATACCATAATAGACCTATTTAGGACCTTAGAACATCATAAAAAACATGTTAGACTCTAGTTCACCTAAGTCACTTTCGGGGTCTTACAATCTTCACCACTTGGACAATATTCATCCTCGAATAACACTTTCCACTCTCCGAACACTTCCAAGAATAAAGATTTAAATAGAAGCTAATTAACATACGATAAAACACATAATCAACAAGAAAATATAAATATCACATAGTCAAAATATTCACAACACAAGAAGAAACTAGAAACCGATTCTATAACTCATTATGCTATAAAACTCAAATGCTTCATTCTAAATAGCAGAAACTCATTTTATATTCAATATCATACTTATATACCTTAATTTTAATCATATTATAAAAATTCTATACTAAAGAATAAATTATTTAAATTCCCAAAATTTAAAAAGTGAGATGTTTTTCCAAGCTACAGTGATTTTTGCAACTTTTTCAAAAATGCAACTTTTTAGACAATTCATGATAGGAACATGCTAATATGCAAAGTAACACCATATAAACATATCATACAATATAATCATGGCTTCATAAAAATACACAATGCAAGAAGTTAATGCAATTCAATTTCAACAAAACTCCTACATACCATGAACATGAAACTTGCTTCTATGACTATTTTATCCAATCTACTAATCATACTCCCCCACATAGAAAGAACTCATATCACTAAAAAGAAATGCAAGGAATTACCCTTATCATAATCACCATCACCGGCGTCTCTCCTCTAGTCCGGAGTGCATAGAACGCCTCTTTGTTGGAGCATCATCCTTTGGAACACTAAGAGTAACTTGATTACCCTCTCGTCCTCTAAAATCAATCATAGGATGTCTGTCACCTTGTGTCCTTCCTTACAACAACCATAACAACTCCCTGTACCCATTGGACACTCACCATAATGCTTCTTTCAACAATTGACACATGTAGGCTTTCCATTTTTGGAACCACCTCATTTCTCAACCTTGTACATAGCACTCCTAGATTCTTCTTGAGATTGAGCCATTTTCTAAAACCTAGTTTGCTGTTGGCCATTAGAACCACCCTTTTTTAAGTTTCTAGTCATCCTCCTAAGTTTAGACTCTTCAATTGATTGTTCATACCCCATTAGTATAGCTAGTGTCATATAATCACGTAGCATAGCGGTACTACATTCCTTCCTCTCTAGGTCAGCTACATCCGTCACAAAATGAGTCATTTCATCTCTTGGATTAGACACAAGAGAAGGGATATATCAATATAACATTGGGAACTTCAAAGAGTATTCCTCAACACTTATATTGCCTTGCTTGAGATTGATAAACTCATCTTTCTTAAGTTCCTTCTTCTCAAGGGAAAGTACTTACCAAGAAAATCTTCTTTAAATTCTTCCCACAAAATAGGACCCGACTCATACTGCCTATTATCCTTCCACAAAGTGTATTATATTTTAGAAACATCCCTCAATTGATACAAATCCAACTCCGCCTTCTCCCTAGATGTAACCCCCATAGCACTCAACACCTTGTACACTCCATCAAGAAACTCTTGGGTATCCTTTCCTCCCTTAGAGCAAAGAAAGATAGGAGGATTCATCCTCACAAAATCTCTTAACCTAGACATCATAGTTCTCTCCAGAAGATTCACCCTAGGCTCCATAATAAAATTCACTTGAGTAGTCATGGCGCAGGTTAAAACAAGCAAAGCCTCTATCATATCCCTATTACTCAATTGCGGGGGGATCCCCATTACCTCCTTCCCCATTACGGACTTGATCACCTTGAGAACCTTGAGGAACTTTCTCAACTTCTTCAACTTGAGGCGGAATATCCTCTTACACCTCATTCTCTTCAACTCCCCTAGCCGGCGTCCTCCTCTTATTCATATTCATAGAAAAACAAGGAAAATCATAAGAAAAAAGTACTCATAACTTTTAGTCTATGGCACAACATAGAAGTAGAAAAGAAGGAAAACTCTATCGTCCTATAGCCTCTCGCCTAGATATGTGTCGCGACTCATACTGATGGTCAAGACTCTACTAGACGTGACTTGATGAGACTCCTTGATTCCTAATACCAAGCTTGTCACATCCCGAAACCACACCCTAGAAGATAGGGTCAATCCCTGATAGCAACTGGCGTACTTGACCTCTCGAAGGTCTTGTACAAGCCCTTACATTTCATTCATCACATAAACATAGTAAAAAGTAGTACAGAATTACAAATTTTCACAAAAATATATCATATTCTCTAAAAATCTCTTTCATATAAATTCATAGGAAATACTAAGTCTCAATCTCATCATCTTAAGACACAAGAATACTCGGTACACAGCCCATACAAAATATGAATATAGAAATATGTAGTCTATTATAATACTTCAAATAGAAAACATAAAAGACATATATGCCCTCGAGTTAAATGAGAACATACTTAAACTTCTGTTGAAAAATTTGCTATGGTCCAAGTCTTCACTTCCCATATGATCCCCACCTACCAACAATTATAGAGATAGATAAAAGTATGGATTAGTACAACCACATGTACTATGTATGGAATAATGCATGAAAATCATGAAAACTGATATTTATTCGAAATATGTATCTTTTCATCTAGAAATCATATTATAATCATAAGAACAACATTTAACAATTTAGAAACACATAAGATAACATTCAAACAAATTATTATATTTTTGAGCCAACATTTTAGTAAGCTGAACTCACTGTTATAGTGGATTCCTTCACTGTACAGTGAAGTTACTTATCTTTCCTTTTGACATCTTCTAGGATGGAATTATCCCACTTAAAGCTATCCTAAGACTCACTTAAGTAACATCAAGAGAGACCGCCCATACAACCTCTCTAGGCATACCTGAATGACCCTCAAGACTACTTATGATGAGTTACATATACAATTACAAGACATCATAAACATCAATGTAAGATTCTTCTACCAAAGATAACTCTAAATCTCACTTGAGTGAGTTATGAAACAACCGCCCATACAATCCCTTTCACACACTTAACAGATCCTATAGACTATCTATGATAAAATCATGTTCACTTAGCATAAGAATATGTTGATGATATGACATTCTATTACAAAAGGCTATCAAAAGACTTACTTAAGTAAATGAAGAAGATATAGTCCATGATTGACCTCTTCAAGACTACCTAATAATCCTTAAGACTACCTAAGTTTAGATCATCTCCACATAATAAACTATTTCCTAAACTAGAGTCATTCTTAAGACTCATCTAGGTAAGATACAAAGTGAACATTCCTATTCCCCCTTCACACCTTAACTAGACAACCCTTAACTACTCTGGATAAGTACTTATTGATTTAACATACTTTCTTAACATAACTCATTACATTCATTTGTTCATTTAGAAGACATTAAACACATAATGGACATTCATGTAATGGTCTTTGACAAGACCTAGGAACTCCACGTAACACCTTCAAAACCTATTGTGCAATGTCTAGATAGCATCTTATACCCTAAACGTCATAGAACTTCTATAATTCTAATAGGTATTCCATATGATGGGAATAGGAATAACCGACAAAGACCATGATATCAAGACAAGGAATCAAGAGTTATATCCTACTCCGATGAGGTTGTTCTACGGTCCAATGGTAGAACTTAGACACATCCCGTGTAGGCACATGGATAAGGAATATGAAGGGCATGCTTTGTATTCTAGTCTCATTCTTTGACTAAAACTACTTCCCTTACCATACTCACTCGGTGCTAACCTTCTTTCTCATAGATTAATTCACATTTAAGGTTCATGTAAAGGGGTTCTATATCTAGTTCATAACACAATAACATTTACCCTACAAAATAAGTCCTTTAGGCTTACCTTACAATGGTTACAAGAAACTCATGAAGACTTCCTATGGATTAATATGATGTCATTACAGCCAATTAACCTGAAGTCCATCATTCCTTCTCTTTGAAGGATGCCATTACGGCTAACGACTTCAACATTTATAACCTTACCACAAGGTTCAAGGTTCCACATAAAAGACTCACTTAACATCATTTAATGTCTCATATCATTCATACATATAAGACTAAGAACATTTACATCATAAGTCAACGCATCACATATTCATGTTCATATGTACATCAAGCAAGGGACTCAAGTCAACAAACACAAGATACCACATACTTCACTTTAACACACCTTACATGTCATTCTAGAAGCACATAGAAGCAACTACTATCATCTTCAAGTCATCGTATTCACTATCATAACATTATAAATATGACCAATATAGACTCATATAGTCAATTAGGAATAACCAAGACTCAACATTAAGTTCTATATACATTAGGTCAAAGTCATAATCTAACATAATCACCTAATATGACATGAATAGAAGAACACATATATGACTTCACATGCAGATAGGTATTGTCATGATTTATATAATCATTACACAAATAGCCACATTACTTCAAGTAGTTTCTGACAAGTCCATGATCATCATAATACATAAAGTAATACCGATATGGCCACATAAATTACAAGTAAAACACATAACACCGTCATCATAAGTGGACCATAAAAATTACAATACAATTTAAGCCTAATTAACATCAAAATAAATGAAATATGGCAGTCTACCACCACTCCACCTTCAATACCTCAATTCTATGCCAAATCACCACATTCAATATCAAAACGACCTTACCCATGACCATAACCAACAATTCAGCATAATTATATCTATATTCATGAAAATCGGTCAATTCACTACACATTCATCAATCCAATTCAATAAATATATATATATATATACATACATACATATATATATATATATATATATAT
>NC_028637.1:39123941-39126448 GCF_001406875.1 Solanum pennellii | reverse complement strand
ATATATATATATATATATCAATTTAATATAATTATTACATCATTAGACAGCCCACAGAAATCTACACCAATTCATCAAAATTAAGTCAATATCAAGTAACCCATAACTTAGTCTAAAACTAGGGTTCATCCAATTCATGGGTTCATAGGTAATCTAGGTTAAAATTATCAATACAATAACAGTTTAATCCATAATAAACGTTTAAAAATAATTAATTCAAGATCCCATGGTAGAGTCATGAAATTGGACAATTCAACTTTGAAAACTTGAGAAAACATCTTAAAGGTTGGGCTCCTTGATGAAGAGAGTTTCAAGGATCAAAATCCATATGTTGATGAAGATAATTCTTCAATTTTATAAAGAATCTACGCTCAATTCGTCACACCAAGCCCTTCCTTGAGTTTTGACTCTAATGGAGTTCTAGAGATAATTCTAAGATATTTGTGTTGTTGATTTTGAAGAATGAAGTCTTCAATGTGTTTAAGGCTTATAAACACATTAAAATTACCCAAAATACCCCTTAGTAACCTGATAACCTTCTATTTGGAAGTGGGGTGAAATTACAACTTCAGCCCTCACTTAACAGTTAAGCTGCGTATAACAGAGCCTCACAGGCGGAAGAGCCATCGACGGCCCGTCTCTCGACCAACGGACCATCCTGTTCGTCCGTGTTTGGGACTGAGGCTTGTATTTAAACTCTCCTCTCCAAAGACTAACTCCTAATAGAAGATCCTCCACCAACTGGGCGTCGACTGACCCACTGGGTGTCGATTGACAACCGTTGGTTGGGCAATCGAGGGCACTAACTTGGGTCCTTCCTCAAGTACCCTAGGGTCGTCCTTGAGGATGTTTTCCTGGGCATTTCCAACCCAAAAATGATTGTATACGAGTTTAGGACCTCTCACATGAATTTTGTCCAAAACGAGCATGTTAAACTATACCAAACATGCTTAGACATACAAGATCATTTCAAGGCACATCTTTTAAACTTCTTGGACGTTCTTGGATGTTTGACCTCCAAACTTCACGAAACATTACACACTGCCTATACATGATATAATAACTTATCTAATAACCTTAAAACCTCATGAATCACACATAAACACATAGAACCACATATGAGGCACATAGGTGACTTAGTCGTCCAACGTCTTTGTCGTCTCTTGACGTTTTGACTACCAATGCACCTAAACTCTTAGACACTACCTCAATATAACATAATAGACCTATTTAGGACCTTACAAAATCATAAGAAACATTATAGTCTCTAGGTTCTTACAAAAGGGAGGAGAGAGGAGAAGAGGCAAGGGGGGAGAGAGAGTCATCGGTGGAGAGAAAAGGTAGTAGATATGGCGGCTAGAGATGGAGGCGAGGAAGAGTAGTAAAATTGAATAGTCAGGGTTTAGGTCTTTTAGTATCAAAATGGAAAGAAAGGAATGGTTAATCTGAACCGTTAATTATATAAGAGATGAGGGCTGAGATTTAATATCAAAAGATGGATGCTCCAGATTATAAAATGAAATCTCAAAATCACATTGGATTGGAATTGAATGGCCAAACTTGCAATAAAAGATTGCTAGAATTGGAATGGAAAAGTGCATATGATTGGAATACACTTGATATTGAATAGACTAGAATTGAAAGAACTTAGAATAGATGATATCCAATTAAAATACTAGATATATTATAAAAAAAATTTATATAATTAAACCCATTTATATTTATAAACATTTCATTAAAATAAGTATTCGAAATTTATTAATAATTCTAAAATAATTTTATAATAATTCATATGAAGTATGCATATTAAATATACTTTTTTGGACAAAGTGGACTAACATTTAAAACTTGAAATATATTTTTAAAAATACACAGCGCAGCCAAGAGGGTCCAAGATTGCTTCGCCGAATGGGACGGACATCGATCTTCGCTTCTACAAGGCCTGGTCGACTCTTTGTAGGAACCTTCCTTTATCAAGGGTATCTCATGTCTGCTTTTCGTGAAAAAATACCAAGTGAAGTGGAGGGTTTCTTCAAACAACAAGGGGCTGGGTCAACTATTCAATCAAATGATATTGAGCATGTTTCCCAATGGTAGCCACTGCTTATTCAGCCTGAGAATCTGCCTCTTTGTCGCTTGCGGCCTGGGCGGCTCGGTTCGGCCGAGCCCGTGGGCGTGGTGTTTTGTCCGTAGTTGGATCGGCAAATTGATTGGCGATTTGCCTTGCTTGGCTTACTTGCTTGAGTCAAATCTGCTCCCTTTTTTTTCCGTTGCAGAAAAGAGATCCCTTCCCCTCGCTTTCGAAAATGATGAATATGATGTCCGGGAGGCTGCAGGTACTATGGATCCTCTGACACCCAATCGGGTTGCTTTGTATTTAATCAAATAACATTTTTTAAATAGTTTAAGGTAAAAAATAAGGGTCAATAATCATAAAAGAATGAAATACAAAATAAATAAAAAGTTGAATAAAAATAATAATGAACCCCCCTCCCCCCCCCCCCCCC
>NC_028637.1:39114756-39123918 GCF_001406875.1 Solanum pennellii | reverse complement strand
CCCCCCCAAAGTTACATTCTAATTAATCTTTTTATAAACATTGAAAAGAACGAAAAAGGAAGTCAAAATTCTATATCGTGAAATTACAAGAACTTATTTATCAAAATCATCGTTTTCTTTCTATAAAAAAGAAACCCAAAAATTACAAAAAGTACCTTCATCAGTAGTCTCACAAAGTAAGTTTGAATATAGTAACCGCAAACGACAGAGATTGACAAATTGTTTCGATAACTCCTCCATGATGAGCAATAAAATAAACATAGAAAAGAACGTAAAAAGAAAATATAAACACCATGATCATAAAAGCACAAGAACAAATAATTTATCATCCTCAAATAAAAAAAACTGAAGTTAATTAAAATGAGCCATAGTTGTAGCCAAAATATGGGCGAGATTCGATTTTCAAAACCAAGAGATAAGGGACAAAAGTGAGAGATGTCAGCCCGAGTTTTAGGAGAAAAAAAAACTAGCATCTTCCAACGTGGTTTCAATCTGATCAGGC
This sequence comes from Solanum pennellii, assembly GCF_001406875.1. Taxonomy (NCBI): domain Eukaryota; kingdom Viridiplantae; phylum Streptophyta; class Magnoliopsida; order Solanales; family Solanaceae; genus Solanum; species Solanum pennellii. The sequence continues at coordinate 39,123,416 of NC_028637.1, read as the reverse complement.
CATACATTTCCAAGCATGACAAATGTATCACCGGTTACTGCAGAGCCAAAATATCCTTAAACTGAGAATCATTAATATTGATATGGTAATATTTTATAGGAAAAACAAATCAAATATTTCAAAATTACATATTATTGAATATACAAGAATTGATTTCTAGAATACAACAAAAAAGAATATCTTCAATACCATGCAGAGTTTTGGACACTATTCAATATACATATTACCTCATAGAAGATTTGCACCGATTTAATTGATATCTCGCTGAAGTAGAGATTAAATCACGTAATAAAATGGAAACTTTGAGAACCAAAGAGGAGATGCTAGAAAGACTCAACATACCTGTTGAAGTATGTGATATACAAGAGGAGTGAGGATGAATTAAATTATTCCTTAGTCAGCTACCTATAACTATTTTCTACTCACCCGCAAGTTAGTAGAATGAAGAAACAGAAAAAAGTATCTTGTAGAAAATAAATAACACAGAAAGTTTATATTGGTTTGAATCACCGATGTGGTGCCTAGTCAAATCCCATTGGGTTTCAAGGATTTTCTTTAGAGAGTCATGATTCAACAACTGATAAATTGTTTGTTCAATCATCTAATTCACGCTCGCTCTAAAAAATAGACTATCCACAGTATAAATAGAGAATTTTGAAGTGAGCCTTGAAAAGTATAGAGTTCCCTTAACTTGGTCCTTTCTGATATGCAAATAGGAAATTCTAACTTGACACTTCCTCTACTTTGAAACGTACACACGGAATGTTTCACTCTCTCTTCTTTTCAATTGTGTTCACTCACGTGATTCCATTGCTTTATGAAAGATAAAACAAGATCTAATATAAGCTCAAGAGAAGTTCCGCATTGTTTATCTAAGAAAGAGAGAGGTTTATATAGCCGTGAGAGGTGATGCTCTATTCAGAAACCCATGGGAGTTGTAAATGAAGGATCCTTGGATGATTCCTTGATTTAATTGAACTGATTTGATGCATCATGTCCATATCAGATATGTACATGATTAAATCAATTCCTTAATTTGTTTGATAATTTCCTGAGATATTGTCTAATCTTCCTTGAATTTTGCTTATTTGATAATCTTTTCCATAAGTCGTGGTTAATTGATGTTCTGACATATCTTTTCCTTCTTTAGCCGTTTGTTCTGCGTGATTGATGATCTCTTGCCTGTAGATCTAGACATGATTTGGTTTTTTTGATCCTTGGCTTTGTGTTGTTTTCTGTAATGTTATTTTTCTTTGTTAATTTTTTCGATTTGTCATTAATTAGAATATAATAAGCTAATAATCAACCCTTTTTGATATTGACAACTAAATTTAATGAAAGAGTAAGACGCCTTTCATGTTCTATTATTCTTGGATGAATGGTCACTTTAGTTCTCCCCCTTTATGAGTGCTTCCCTTTTCTATGCCCATGTACAGATTCTCCCCCTTTGACATCATAAAAAAGGAAAACAAATCAGCAAGCAAGATAGGGAAAGAAGGAAAAACTTAATAGACAATGAGTATGGGGCAAGGAGCCCCAAATATACAGTCCAACAGATAAGGAGAAAGATATGCACAAAACTAAGTGCCTTAAACAAAAGCGAACGAGGTCATAGTCTTAATATTATACTAGAAAATACGCCAGAGTGTTGACCACGCTCGTGCCGAAAGTGGTAAGACATTTTTCAATGGTCTTAGAGAAAGAGCAATATGAAGTGTTCATGGTGACCTCCAATTGACTGTTATAAGAGTCAGCTCCAGTTTTGATGGAGTTGACTTCTTTTAGAATGGTGTTAACATAACAAGAGGCATCCTTCAGAAGTCCTCCCATCTCAAACCAAAGCTTTTAAATATTAATATTGGAGTCCCTTGTGGAGTTATAACAATTTTCCAAGGGTATCCTCTACAACCTGGATATAGTATTCCAGAACATTGAGACGTATCCTAATGTGTTCAGCCTCCTTGAGGAGTAATGTTTCAAAGTCAGTAGATATCCTTCTATCCTGGGGTGCATTATCCCTAGATTGGGACAACTCATTCTAATACCATTTCTCGTTTAAACACATAATCCATGGTTGAGAAAGTTCGAGTATCATATGTAGCATCAACCAATAAGGGCCTGTTGTTAGAGAGATCCACAAGAGAATAAACAATAGTCCTAGAGATAAGCAGTCCGTAGGGTAAGCTTTTATTGGAGTTCGTATCCTCAAAAAATTCAACCATGTATTCGTGAACCTACAGATCCCAATCTATATTGATCTCCTTCAGCAGACAGTAAACAAAAAATATAACTCTGTTGGAGATTTTTCTAGATGGCGAATGGATCCACCAGCACTAAATCTGAAGTCTATAAACACTGAACTCATTTAGAAGAAAATCTTAGAGAGTAATATAAACATTATATTTTATTTGAGAAACCGTGTTCCTAATTTTTCTCTCAAGTTCGGAGAGGGTTTTTAGAAAACTTGAAGAAAGAAGTTTTTCTTCCAATTTTTGAAGTGGTTCTTCTCCATTTACTTTCCTTTAATATTTTTAAGCGAACTTGATTCCTCAATCATTTTAATTATATTTTATCATTGCTTGATGTGTGGCTAAAAACCCCATTCTTATGGTGTGATTTAGCAAATATATGCTGATATTACTGTATGGTCTTGCTTGATGATAGGATTATATGAATTTTAATTGTGATTTAACCTACATGTTGGTTTATTTTAATAGGTTTGAAGTTGCAAATACAAAACAACCCATGTATTTTCGCCTTGCCCGAGAGGGAGGTCAGAAAACCAAGACAAGTAGACTGATGTCCTGAGGAGTGGGTCGACATGAGGTTCAGCCTGAGGGGCTGAGCCCTAGTCCCATATACAAGAAACCTCTATCGAATGGTCAGGGTGCGGTAAAAGCTTAGGCTGGTTAGTTTAGACGAGTGGTGTCCGAGGGAAACCCATTTGATATGGGGTAAGTTGCCCGAGAGGGAACTTAGTGTAACCTAAAGCTTAGCCTAGTCACCATTTCTTGTGAAGTGTCATATAAAAATCATGTACCCATTAGTTTGTGTTAACATATATTGTGGTCACACCCAAGAACTTTCTCCAATACTTGTTTTGTCCTTTATTTTTGGGATGCTACTACTTGTGAAAAAAAAACCCCTTTTTTCTTGATAATTGACACTTTGGTGTAACAAATGAATCTAATTTTTGTATAACTAGAAAATGTCATGAGCTATCACTATTTAGAACTAAATTCTAAGTAACTACTTCCACTACGACTCCCTTGGAATACGATCCCAACCCTTGGTTGTGTTACGTTACTAGCTTCGATTCATAGACACTTAAATTGTAGGTTAGTGATGTTGATCAAGAAATATAAAAGATACACATATTGAAGCATCAAAATGGCGCCGCTGCCGGGAAGTGTAGTCACTTTTAACTTAGGCCTTGTTGGTATAGTTGCGTATTAGTGGTCTAATTACTACAACTACTTTGTGCACTGATTTTCTGCTCCTATGTATGAACTTTATGTTGGTATCATTCTCTAGCTTGCTGCCTGTTTGTATTGGTTTGATTTTTTTATATCTTAATAGGTTTTGAGCATCCAATACTGATGTAAATTTTAACGGTTTTCTATACAAAGTTAATAGGGGTTTTTAGACATAAATTATGTGTGTTTATGTATATGTATTGTACATCCAGTCTTCTAAGTTGTTAATATGCTTCCGTTCTTTCATGGTTTGTTCCTCAGGCTACGAATGTGCTTCTGCTTTTTCTTTGATTCTTGTCTAGGTTGTGAATGTCTTCATAATGAAGTATCTTTTTCATTCTAAGGTCATTGGTATTTTCACATAGCTTTTTTGAGGTAACATTTAGTCTAGTAAATATTTTATTAGAGTATGAGAACTTGTTTGATCTCGTGATATATTTATCAATTCAGTTTCATCTTTTGACACATTAATTATATTAGATCAGGTCATGCGGTATGATTTTCAAAAATAATGCCTATAAAATATTCAATATTGCGAACCATTGTGGAAATTTATTGAAGACACTATTTTATTTGATTTGTTATATAATGATACTGGTTCTATAATATAAATTTAGTTTTAAAGTTCTGATACTATTGTTTGGATTAATGATTTGTTTTGTTTTGATTTGATGAGATCTACTACGTTCTTGAATTAGTTATATAATGACATTGGTTCGTTAATATAAGTTCAGTTTTAAAGTTTTTACACAATAGTTTAAGTTAATGATTTATTTTTATTTTTTTGATTTTATGAGATCTACTATGTTCTATGAATTATGTTATAGATTTTTTAGCATTTGACAAACATCACCAAATCTAATAGGATCTTAAATTAGAATTTTGTTGGCTTTATCAGTAAAAGTGCGAACAAGATACTTTTCAATTGATGTGGTCATTATTATTTACGACTAAAAGTTGGTCCTTAAAGTTTGTGAATTTTAGCGTCAAACTAAGTTAATTTTCTAGAAAAAAATACTAGACGCTAAATGGGGGAAATTAAGATGGTTTTAAAAGGAAATTCTAGACTTTATAATTACTATCAAACCATTGTCGTTAAACATATGAACTTTTAGCGGCATTTTTATCGAATTTACCAGCTATCAAAATGGACGTTACATGAACATGATTGTCGTAGTAAATTTAATTTAAAAGTTATCTTTATTACCAGTAGAACTTATGCCCTTTAGCAACAATTTTGTAGGATTTACCAGCTATAAAAATAAACACTACAAATGTATAACTACTATTTTTATTGGATTAACAGCCATCTTAATTGCCGAAGCCATTGCCTCTAGAACAAATGTATTTTAGAGACAATCTACTTGGTTTTACATTCTATAAAAATGATTGCTACATGAGAAAACTAGCCTTTTTGGATTGGATTTTTTAGACTTTTTAATTGCTGCAACCGATTGCCACTAAATAAAATGAGTTTTTTGCGGCAAAAGAGCATGACTTTACCATTTTTGGTCCAAATGGCTGCAAAAGCCTTTGCCGACCCTCGATATAGCGGCCAAAGCGCATTGGATGGTAATGTCTATAGTGACCGTAGTTATGGACGCTAATTTAATTTTTAGTTGCCGTTATATCCCTTTTTGTTGTAATGACTTAGTCCTTGTTATGTTGGTCCATATAGAATTTCCAAGAGGATTGAAAAGTAATTTATGAGTTGGAGCTACCACAAGAGTTAGATGCGGTTAATATGGTGTTTTATTTTTCCATTTTTGAAGAAGTGCATGGGTGATCCTTCCCTTATAATTATAGCTGAGAATATTGAGATCAAAGAAAACTTGTCTTAAGAGGAGATTCTAGTGCAAATCCTATATCGCCAAGTTCGGAAGTTGAGAGCGAAAGAGGCAGCATTAGTCAAGGTACTTTAGAAGAACCAATTTATTAAAGAAGCTACTTGGGAAGCTGAAGAGGACATGAAGAAGAGATATTTGCATTTGATTAAATCCGGAAAAAGTGTAGACCAAGCACAAAGTTTCTTCTAAGTTCTGTCCAAATTTTAGTAAGCATGTCGTTTGGCTGCAATTGCTTGTGGGTGTTTGAAGTTGATGTTACTACCTTAAGTCCAGTAAGAGTAACCTCATTCGAGGAAGAATGTTCCCAAGGTGGATATATTGTAATATTTCGCAACTAGAATGAACTAGAAAATAGTTTAAAATCAGAAAATACATATTTTTCGGAATAAGAAAATCTGGAAATATCAAATAAGTTAAAAAGTATGTTTTGGTAAATTTCAAACGATCATAAATCCAAGCTCAGGATGAATTAGTAGTAGTTACATATATGGTTGAAAACCCCTTATAATAATCATTCCAGCACCGCGGAGTTTGCACGTTTCCGAGTTCGGATAAGTGAGTTATGACTTTCGGAAGATGGGTTGTTGGATTAAGGAAAGCCTAATTCGGATATAGGAAGGCAAAAATTGTATTTCCTTACCTAATTAAATTAATTCTTTTTTAGATATTAATTAGGGTATAAACTGACCTTTGTTCTGTTTATAAATAAATTGAATTCACACTAGGGCTTGGAGAAGAGAAAAAAGAAGAGAAAAGAGGAGAGAAATCAAGAATCGTCAAGAAAGCTCAAGCTTTGCCTGTGCAATTATTCAAGGGTGATCCCTAAAATGGTATGTGAGATCACATAATGTTGGGTTAGTTCAGCCACGCGCCAACTAAATATAATTCAGCGAAGACATGTTTTGAATGTTAAGAAAATGAGTTGTTGAAGAACATTGTTGAACGTTTCGTCGAGTTCTTGATGGTTCTGTTGTAGAAATTTCTTTATGGTTTGATTTATGTTTCAAGCTGTAATTTCTGGTTAAATATATTGTACATTGATAGTACTAGTGAAAGTGTTTGGGGAAAGAACCATGAAATTTTGGAGGGTTTAGAAATGAAAAATGAAGGAGAAAAGTCAGAGAATGCCTTGGGATAGCCCAGGGGTGTCCCGCTTCCTAGAGCCCCAAAAGGTATGTCTTTTTCCGTTGTCGTCTTGATCGCCGCGCCATCAAGAATGCCCCATCCAAATCTTTGATGTTTGTTTCCTGGCGCCCCATGCATCTCAGAGCGCAAGGGTCGCCAATTCTCCGCATTATTCCCTCAACTTTCCGTACTAGTTCCCTAGTGATGTAGCTATGTTTCCTAGTTGATTCTAAAACTCTTAGGTACATCTACATATAATGAAATTATCCATAAACATGAGATCATAAGCCTTGAATTCAAAATTTAATTTTTTGGAAAGTTAAGATCAATGTCAAAAAAGTCAAGAGTCAAGTCTATCGGTTAAGAAGAAAGTCAAAGCAAAGTACTTTAAAGTTTTAAAGAGTCTTTAGCAACGTTTTAACTTTGCTTTTAAGATCTCAATTTTCAAGTTTAGTAACGAGTAATGAGTTATGTTCATTTCTCAAATGTTATATGGGAACTATGTATTCCCTAAAAGTTCATATTTTTTTTCATATTTGAACAAGAAAGGGAACATCGATTCCAAGGGAGCTTTCAAACTAAATGTTGAGTAATTATCTCAACCTAGAGAAAGAAGTTGTTTTGAAAAAATATGAGTTAAGTATATTTGTGGGAGTAGTATTGAGCAGCATATGGAGATGCGAGTTAATATTAACTCATGTATGCATGAACCATGTAACCATCATGGGTATTAAAGGGTCATATTTTTAGATGATCACTTAATTTGTGCTAGAGATCCACTAAATTAAGTAGTTTTATGTAACGAAAAATTATACGATAGTTCTAGCAGCATGGGCAAGATTTTCTATACCACTTAGGCTCATAGTGGTGGTTGTCGGTTAGATTCAACAGAAACTACTTACTTCATTACATAAGTAAACTTGAGTTTGTAATTGAATTTTCTTTAACTAACTAAGTATTTACATTGTCATACAACATTTCTATATATTGCATGTGTCTTATTGCTTTATATTGAGTTAAGTTTTGCATTGAGTTGAGAAGAGCAAAGGTTAGTGTTCCCTTAATATCCTTTTCAAACTTAAGTTGTGTTTATATTTCAAACTCACATACTCGTACATTCAATGTACTAATGTCAGTTGGTGTGCATGGTCTTATGATGCAGACGCATGTAACTAGGATCACCATTGATCCATTGAGCATCTCAGAGTCCGTTGTTGAGCCTCCTTACATTATAGAGGACATTTTTATCGCATTATTTCATTTTTCAGTTGTTAGGGTAACTGGGGGTCTTGTCTCAACATCCCTATTTGATTATAGGCTTCATAGACAGATTGAATAGTTCTTTAGCGTTATTCATTTCAGTTCTAAACGTTTCAGACGTGAGTTCTCACTTTGCCCAAGTATTACTTTTAAGTTAATTGATGAGTTATCGCTTGTGTTCAAGTCTTCCACTTTGTAAGCAAGGCCAAAGGTCATCTCGTGACCAGCAATGGTCTTCGAGTGTCGGCCATACCCAGGGTTTAGGCTCGGGCGTTACATTATGATATGTAAAATTGTAAGGCATGAAAACTATGTATTTTAATATAAATTCGTCAAATTTATAAAAATGAAATGTTTATAGATTTAAAAACTACACGAAAAGTACTCCAAATAAGTATAGTTAATGAACAAACATGTGTTTTTTAAAAATGCTGGACTCTTCAAATATTAACGATTTAATAGAAAATAGGATGAAAGGAGTATAAACAATGTATCCATAACCATATAAACTAATTATTTTATTTTAAAAAAAATCACTTCAGAATCCTTAAACATAAAATGATAGCTTCGCCTCTACAGCCATAATGACATAAGTGCTCTGGTCAAGGCCATATGACACTAGTTGTGATTCTGTACATCTTCATCCCACATTATGCTTTTAAATAACTCAGGTACAAATAGTAAAAATTTAAAAAATCAAAATGCATATTTGAAATTACACGAATAATATTGCAAGTAAGTATAGCAAATAATTCAAATATTTTGATTTTTATTTGGGAGAAAACTATAGTCAACAAAAATGTTAATTGACTCACCAGATAGTAACATGCCCAAATTAAAATGAGAAGAAAAAGTTATATAAGTTTTTACATTCAACTTTATGAATATGATTTTTATTCTTTTACAATAAAACTTACTTACTGTGATATATATATATATATATATATATATA
>NC_028637.1:39088389-39114425 GCF_001406875.1 Solanum pennellii | reverse complement strand
TATATATATATATATATATCAATAATTAACAATTCAAAATATTTTAAGTGGAGAATAATATATACCTAAATTTTTGCAATAGGGCAACACCTAAATTCATATTGCATTCTTGACAAACATCCCCATTTTCTTTTGATATCTTCCTCATTGTGCACTTATTGCAAACAGTTAAAGAAATATTAAACATAAATTAATCAAATATACTTTAAAAAAAAAAACTTAAAATTAAAGAAATTTTTCATGTAATGAATTAAAATAAAAATTAATTACATGACAAATTTTATTATTTTTAATGGGTTTTTTTCTATGAAATTTGAGTAACAAAAGTTTAATATTTTTTAACAGTTTGCAACAAATGCATAACGAGTAAGATATCAAAAGAAAAACGGGATGTTTGTCCAGAATGCAATATGGATTTAGGTATTGTCCCCTTGCAGAAAATCAGGTATATATTTTTCTCCACTTAAAATATTTTGGTTTGCTTTTTACAGGGACGTATATTTTTATTAGCTTCCACCATGTAAGTTTTATTGAAAAAACATAAAAATAGTATTCATAAAGTGGAACGAATAAAGTTATATACTTCGTTATCTCTTTTTACAGTGTATGAGTTACTATTTGGGGAACCAAATAATATTTTCTTTTATGTTATGGATACATTGTTTATACTGCCTGCACACTATTTTATGTTAAAATGTTAATCTGTTTGGTGTCCAACAATATTTTACGAAACAAATTTTGATTCATTAGAATTGTTTATTGGAGTGCTTTTCGTGTAGAATTCAAATCTACACACATTTTATTTTTATAAATTTAAAGATTTTATATCCAAATTCATAATTTCAAGCATAATAATTTCACATGTTATAAGTAAATTTTCAAATACAAGTACAAAAATATGACTCTAAGGTATATATATAAAGGAATTGAACAACATTTCCTTAAAATGATTAATTTTAATGCCAGATCACCAAATGTAAGGGATCAGAGACATATTCTCAAGTAAAAGATATTCATATTGATTATATTGCTGACATGCTCTTGGATAATTCACTAGCCCCTCCTCCTTCTCCTGTTGTTGTTTCTAGAAACTCAAGGAGAAATAAGGATTCAATATCTTCTACAAAAAATACTAAACCACTTGTTGGTGATCAAGTTACGAATCAACACACTCTTCTTCTACCTCTGTCTCTACCTCTTCCCCTTCTAGTACTACTTGATATGATATATTCATTCAAATCTTGATCATGATCAACAAGTAATATAGCATTTACGATGTAAGGAATTGATTTCTCCATTCTGCTAAAACTTGTAGCAGCAAAAGCAACATGAAGAGTTGATAGTGGAGTATCAATGAGCATGTCAGGACTTCTAGTCATAGTAATATCCTTAGGACATAATTTTTTTGGGTTCGCCTTTTTTGAATTTTTCAATTTGTTCATGCTCAATAAATTATATTCTTTTACATGACATATTGTCTCTGATATCTTACACTTGGTGATCAGGCCCAAAAACTAACCATTATATGAAGTTGTATCATTTATTTTTCACAAACATTTATCCGTACAAATGAATGATACTATAGTTTTGTCTTCTTATTGACATAAGCCTAGAGTCAAATCTTGTACTTGTATTTGAAAATTTTACTTATAATATATACTTTCTTTATCTTGAATTAATTTAAAAGGTACGGAGTACGATGATTAAAACGTATTAGTTTGACTAGGAATTCAGGCATAAATTCTTCAACTTTTTAAAGTAAAAATGTATACAAAAAAAGTTCCACAAATCAATAAAGCGAATAAATCAAAATATTTATAAAAGAAATTGTTTGATTCCTCAAATAATAACACACTTTTAACATGTAATAGGATAAACATAGTATAAATAATTATCGAAAAATAAAGTCAATATCAAACGACAATGATTGCTTTTACATTTTACAAAAGAGTGGTGTATAGGTCAATTTTGATACAACCTTCACTTGTTTTTATTAAGTACATGTTATGTTTCATTAACATATGAATAAAAAGAACTTTAATACCATAAAAATTCAGAAGAATAATATATGGTTTCATTAGAAAATTATTTTTCTTCTTAAAAATTAAGCCTATAGTCAACATAAAAAAGTCAAAATACGTAATTTCACTATTGATTCGGTTCAAATACTTCAAAAAAATTTTTAAAAAATAATTAAATATTAAAAAAATATTGTATGTCAAGCTAAAATATTATTCAAAAATAAATTGTTAAAACTACAATAAAAGAAAAAAATTGTTTGACTCTCTAAACAATAGTACGTTCACATAAAATAGGACGAAGGAAGAATATGACTCTGTCTGTTCTACCTTATCTTATACAATTTTTTTATCTTTTCAAATAAAATTTATTTATTAGAATTAGAGAAAAAAGATATAAATCACAACATATAATAATTCAACAATATTAAAAGACAATAAAAAAATTAGAATTAGAGGACACACCTGATTTTTTGCGAGGGGACAATATCTAAATCTCTATTGCATTTTAAACAAACTTGCAGTTTCTCTTCTTTTACCTTCCTCATTATGCAATTCTTGCAAACTATAAGAAAAATATCAAACATAAATAAATCAAATTCCATTAAAAATTGATATAAAATAATTATTTTTTTCACCAAAATATAATATATAATGAATTAACAAATAAAAAGTCAAAAGAAATAAAAGAGCAAAATATTGAACCATATTGCAAAACTCACCTCTTCTAATCATAAAATCCCAAATTAATAATACATAAAAATATAGTTGTATTGGCTAGGAACAAATGCAATAAATTGATCACTGTCGCGCTCTATTTTTTGAAAAATGTGTTTTAATCACGACCTAACAACTCTTTTGGGAATTCTAAATGTTTTGAGGAGTCGCCACCTAACCTAACTACATCTAATTAAGTTAAACGAACCAGAGATCAGGATAAGGGTTAAAATTACCTCGAGGGGAAGGTGTTAGGTATCTCTCGAGGTGCAAAAATCTGGATCTTGATCGTATCTCATGCAACTTATGTGGGTTAAAAGTAGCAAGTAGGTCGCTTCATTTAGGTTATACAATTTAAACATGCCAGCTAGGTAATAAATAATATTAAACACTTTATTATTTTATTTAATTGTTTAAGTATGCAGACTAGATGATAACATAATGTAAACAAAACAAATATTAAGCAAATAATAAAGGGAAAAGAGAGGTGACAGATATTACACAATTAAATAGTCAAGTCCAAAATTTTATTTTATATAGTAAACCACTCTAAATAAATATAACTACAACACATAAAAAGGAAAAAGGGAAGGGAGAATCTAAAATACTTTACGAATCAACGCTCGGCTTCTATATAGAGAATGAAAAAATAGATGTTTGTCGTTTACTTCTCGAGGCAATGTCATCATATCTGTAGGGCCTAAAGTACTCCCACCCCACCATCACATGCATAACGTCCTAAAAGGTGCCTAGAGCCCCCCGCTTAATGTACCAGAGGCATTGAACTACTATTTAAGGAGGTTTTAGACTAAATGAAAAAATTATGCTCCTAATAGGCCCCCTAGACACCAAGTCAAACAAATAGAACTAGCATTTAGCACATAAATCTCACATCACCTCTAAATCAGATTAAACATGTTTTCAAACACACACAGTTGTGAAGATCTCATGTTAGGTATGTAGGCAAACAAAAACCATAATAATAAAGACTAAATAACAACTAATAAAATAATATTAACAAACATAATATTACAAGGGTCAATGCTGGTTTTAAGTGGCAAAACATTATTCAAAACGCAGAATTTATGTACTTAAATATTTGTATAGGGCAGATGAGCATGTAGAGAAAGATTTAGAATCTTATTTTATGTGGCAAGAATTTAAAGGTAGCAGATATATACAGTTAAGATTAATTTATTTTAAGATTGGATGACAGTTTATTTACGAAGCAAACTATCATGTCGGAGGGAAAGATGAGTTATTAATTTTTATCTTTTAGATAAAATGTCATGCTACGGTGACAGAAAAGGCATAAAAGTAACTCAGTTATTTAACATGCTAGAATATAATTATTTATTTTAAGTGGCCGAAAATCATTGTGACACAAAAATAGTTACAAGTTTGTATCAAATACGTAGAGAATTATCATATTATTTAAACATGCTGAAAATTACTTAATAATACCTAAGAACATGATTCTAAATGATTCAAAGGTCACACATATTGCATAATTCCTACAATAATGATTACTAATCAATCTGTATGTAAGGAAATATGTAACCATAAGCCTGAACATATGAGAAATGAGTTAACATGCCAATATTAATATGCAACACATATAAACATGATTTATTTTGTAGATAGCGTTTCTCTGTTCCTTTTTTCTTTTCCTGTTCTTTTTTCTGTCCCTCTTGTTGTTTGTTTTCAATTACCTTCTTTCTTAATCAGACGATTTCTCTCCTATCATGTATGATTGATCAAAGTCTGGTATGTAGGAATCAGAGTCTCAATCGACAGACTAATTTGGCCGGTATTCCCTAATGAGTGTAAAGCATATACGTTGATTTTTATATCCCAAAATATGCCCTTAAATGAGTTACAAAAATTAATTGTTACATCCTAAACAATATCTCTAAAAAGAGTAGTATTCACGAAGATTATTAAGTGAACAAAGAGTCAAAATTTATGCAACATTAGGTTGTATATGCATGGAGTCAAATATTATTTATAAACAAATATTTACTACATTTTTCTCCTTTAGGGAATATTTATTACACCCGCTGGATATTACATAAGACAAATACAAACCAATGATTGATATTAGATTATTATTTAAGATATGTCATAATATTTTTGCATTCTTCATGTAATTTACACATAGGAATATATTATAGCAATCACACGTAATAAAATAAATGAGAAACAATTAGCACGTAATTTTCCTTTGCCTTGAAGGATACCCCAATATTTCATATATAATAGAGAGTTAGGGTTATACACATAAAACAAGATAACGTAAAGAACAAATGAACAAAATGTACAATATTAAGATAAACAATATAGCTCCTTCAGGAATTCTCTTCTACATTTTAACTCTAAGTTCATAACATGCTAGAAGGGATAATGTAACACAGACATATATATAATGGCAAAATAATCATAACATCAAATTCATAGTAACACATTACACACACACACATATATATATAAGCAACACAGATAAGAGATCCAAACAAATAAAGAATAGTCATAGACATCATCTCACATAGAGAGAGGAAGATCACAAACTAAATCGAGAGCTTCCTTTCGTTCATGCCAACACACAACAACATTCGACGTAATAATGCAAGATGAAATTTAAACTAATGGAGGAAAAACTAACCAGTTAAAGCAGAAATATTTATCAGCAATGAAGACAAACACAATCAACTATTTGAATTGAACACAGCAAAACTGATTGGAGAGCCCTCGTAGAGTTTACAAGACTTCCGTTTTCATTCTTTTCTTTAGAGTAGAGAGAATTTTTGATAATTGCTAAGTGTAAGCCTCTAAGCCTTTTTCTGATTGTTAAAGCCTATCCTAATGACAATGAGGGCATCTCCTTATATGGTGGAGGAGAGGGAATATATTATATAGCAAGAAATTATTTAGGATTAATCACATTTTATTTACCTTATTTAAAGAAAAAACCAAATAAGTAATATTATTTCAAATTATTTTTGGCTCAATCAAATATAGTTTTGCTAAAATATAACAAGTGAGAATCAATTCGACTTCATTGAAGGAAATTATGATCAATTAACATTAATAAATAAAATAATAAGCAAAATTTACCTTGCCCAAGAGACATGAAATACGTCCGAATTAGCACAACACCGTAAATATCCCCTTAGTATCAATTAATCAGTTTCAAGCAAGAAAATGCAAGTGAAGAAGTATTTACACATTATTAATAAAATATATTCACAACAAGAAAGATAAATATGTTGAGGATCAATCTAAACTCAAGTAGCACTCCCAATTATTAAACAAAATTATTACGACTACTACAAGTAAAATTGCATCAATTAAAGAGATTAAATAAAATTATTGGAGGTAATAAAGAATAGGGAAATCTCATCAAGATAATCTGTGATTTCATAACCAAACATATCAACTTTAACCATGAATTGACAGTCAAGGTATTGTTAATTATAAAAGAGAAAACTTCCACTCAATATTCTTGTGAAACAGACAATGAGCTAAGCGATAAAGACCAGCAAGCACATGAAGGACACTATAATTCAACTTTCTATCACACATAAACAATTTGTTAAATCGCAATGTCATAACTAGTAGTACAATTTTAGAACTAAGAGAACTTCTACACCAATCATGCTTAGAACATTCATCACATTGCATATAAGAAGAAGAATAAAATTTCTAAGATGAGATAACGATTTTAAAAGAAATGTACCCGGACGGATCGGTTAAATAGCCGTCTTTTTGCCAGTTTGAAAAATTCAAAAGCTTCGCCGGAGTTCGCATTGTGCACTTGTTCAGAGATATTGTCCGGAAATGAGAAAGGGGAGAGGAGGCAGGCGACTGGGTGCCGCTGCTGGCGTCATTTGGCTGCTTGCTTTGCCCGAGAACGCAGTCCGTAGGTTGTCTGGTTGCTGACGTTCTTCGCTTGCTGGCTGTTGATTTTGTGCAGGACATGGTTGCTTCTGTTGTTGTTTACGTTTCCGCCGGATGGAGCTTCGTGCACTGCTGCCATCACCGGAGACGCTTGGTTGCTACTGTTTCGTTGTTTGTATGGCCAGTTGCTTCCGTCAGCCACACTAGAGAAAGGAGAGGAGAGAGAGAAACAGAGGCAGCCAACGACTGGTGGACTTGCCGGAGCTGCTGTTTTCCTCGCCTGGCTACTGTCCATTGCCGGAAAGAGAGACAAGGGAGGAGAGAGGAGAAGAGGCAAGGGGGAGAGAGAGAGTCATTGGTGGAGAGAAGAGGTGGTAGAGACGGCGGCTAGAGAGGGAGGCGAGGAAGAGTAGAAAAAATGGAATAGTCAGGGTTTAGGTCTTTTGATATCAAAGAGAAACGAAATGATGGGTGAATCTGAACCATTAATTTTTAAAGAGATGAGGGGCTGAAATTCAATATCAAAAGATGAATGCTCCAGATTATAAGATTAAATCTAAAAATCATAAAATTGCAACAAAAATTAGCTAGAATTGAAATGGAAGAGTGGATATGTTTGAAATACACTTGGAATTGAATAGACTAAAATTGAAAGGAATTTGAATAGAATAAGATAAGATTTAAATGACTTTGGGGGAAATTGAAAATGTGATATCCAAATAAAATACTATATAATTATAATGTTTTTTATATGTAATTCAACTCACTTAAATTTTTAAACATTTAAGCAAAATAATTATATAAAAATTTATTAATAATTCTAAAATAATTTTAAAAATATTTTTTATAAAGTATACATATTAAAAAATATATATATTCGGACAACATGGACTAACATTTAAAACTCAAAATATATTTCTATAGAATAATAGTGTCGAAATAGTTAAGGATCAAAATTGGCTGTCAACTATCATAAAAGACTGAAATTAAAAAATAAATAAAAAGTTAAATCAAAATAATAATGAACCCCCCAAAAGTTACATTCTAATTAATCTTTTAAAAAATATTGGAAAAATGAAAAAGAAAATCAAAATTCTAGATCGTGAAATTACAAAAACTTATTTATCAAAATCATCGTTTTCATTTTAGAAAAAGGAAACCCAAAAATTACAAAAAG
The DNA here is from genome assembly GCF_001406875.1 of Solanum pennellii. NCBI lineage: Eukaryota > Viridiplantae > Streptophyta > Magnoliopsida > Solanales > Solanaceae > Solanum > Solanum pennellii. The sequence goes on along the minus strand of NC_028637.1, from coordinate 39,106,616 downwards.
CACATTCATCAGTAATCTCACATTTTAAGTTGGAAGATACCAACCGCACGCGACAGTGATTGACAAATTATTTCGATAACTCCTCCTTGACGAGCAATAAAATAAACATAGAAAAGAACGTAAGAAAATACAAACTCCAAGATTTTGAAATCAAAAGAAAAAATAATTTATTAGCATCCTTAAAATTTAAAAAAAAATCGATAAAAAGGAAGTTAATTAAAATGATTTTAATTTTTTTCACATCCATGACAAACATTGTTCAATAATTAAGACATCTTTGAATAGCTTTTTATAAATTTTTCGTGTCAAAACACTCATCATCCTAGCTTGTAGTTTATCAAATCAGTCATATTTCTTTTATACATTGCAAAAAAAATTAATAAAAAGGAAACAAAACCAAATATTGTTTTCCTTAATTGTAAGCGTATACATTCCATTATTTGCATGCAAACCATATAATTTTAAAAAAGCATATGAAAAGCAATAAAAACACAACAAAAAGTACCTTGGTTTCTTGATTCTTTATTTAGTGTGCATATAGAAGAAAAAAAAGAAACTAACAAAAAATTATAGGAGTTCGGTTTAATCTGTCTGTTATAATTTTAATAGGTAATGTGTGGAGATTTCTTTTGAATTAGAAAAATAAAGATAATATTTTGAAAAATTTGGAAGATAATAATAGTTAATCTCAACTATTTCTTCCATGATTTATAAAACAGAGTTGATTTGGATTTTTCCTTTTGTCTTGTTTGTTTTACGTTATTCGAACTGTGTTTTGGTCAACTTGCCTATGACTTTATTATTATTTTTTTATATGTAATGTTAGGTTGAAGCAAATATATGATTTCTAGTTTATGAATTTTTATTGTGACTCACACTACAAAATAAGGCATAATTATCAACAAAAATATCTGTAGGTAAATCTATCAAATTAGTTGTTAAATCGAGTTACTTAACGGTTACTTACGAAAATCAAAGTGTTTCTAAAAGGTTTATCGGTAAAATTTTCCAATAAATTACAATCATTGGTAAACTTACTAAGCAAAAATTGGTTTGTAACCACCAGAAGATTTTGTTGGTAATTTATAAAAATTGGCTCTAACATTTTCGTTTGCAAATTTAGCAACAACAACATGGTTGGTATCCGGTTAGCATCTTCACTAACGGATTGCAAATATGTTAGCTAATTTGGTTGTTTACACTTTCAATATTGTAAGTAATCAGTTCGAAAATTCAATAACAAAAATCTTCATTAGTAATCGGTTCGAAATTTTAGTAATGTAGAGTAAATGAGTTGGTAAATAAATATTGATTTTGTCAAAAAATTTGGTAATAGGATAGGAATTCATAAGTTTTACTTATGGAATAAAATTACAATATTAAAAAAATTTCACGTTCTTGATTCTTTATATATATGTCAATAGAGTATAATTATAGGGTTTTACAGTAGTCGATATGTTAACTTTTGCTTTAAGAACATAAAAGAAAAATTAAATATCTTGAGAACCCCACGTCTTATTATAAAATGCTAACATTTACTAGCAGAACACAAATCAAATATTTCAAAATTACATATAAAGCAATATACAAGAAATGGTTTCCAGAATACAACAAAAAAACAATGGCTTCAATTACATCAAATAACTAATCTCCACCCACAAGAAAAAGAAAGAGCTCATCATCATCCACTGCAAAATAGTTGACATATGAATTACCAGAATGGTATTGTGTCCACTTTAATTACACCAGATATCCCTAAGCCTATTTTCCTAGCATAAAAGTGGGAAGATGAATGAAAAAACAAACAAGAACACATTCACAATACCATGCAAATATTTTGACACTGTTCAATACACAACTTATCTCATAGAAGATTTGCAGCGATCTAATTGATCTCTCCCTGCAATAGAGATTAAATCACACAATAAAATGGAAACTTTGAGAACCAAAGAGGTGATGATGGAAAGACTCGACATACGTTTGGAACTATGGTATATACAGGGAGGGGTGAATAAAATTATTTTTTAGTCGGCTACCTATAATGGTCAGTCGTCTCACCTGCAAGTTAGTAGAATGAAAAAACTGTAAAATATCTTGTAGAAAATAATTAACATAGGATGTTTATACAGGTTCAGATAACTGTTGTGGTACGTAGTCAAGTCCCCTAAGGTTTCAAAGGGTTTCCTTTAGAGAATTTGAAGTTAGTCTTGAGAAGTACAAAGTTTCCTTAACTTGGTCCTGTCTGATATACAAATCAGAATTCTATCTTGACACTTCATCTACTGGTAAACGTTCACTCAAAATCATTCTCTATCTTTCTTTTCAGTTGTGTTCACTAACGTGACTACAAAGCTTGATGAAACAAGATCGTAATATAAGCTTAAGAGAAGTTTCTTACTTTTCATATATGACAGAGAGAGGTTTAAATATCCGTGAGAGGTGATGCTCTATTAAAAAACTCAAGGAGTTGTAAATGAAGGATCCTTGGATGATCCCTTGATTTATTTGAATTGATTTTGAAATATGTCCATATCATATGTGTACATGATTAAATCAGTTCCTTCATTTGTTTGATGGTTTCCTGAGATATTGTTTGATCTTCCTTAAATTTGGCTGATTTGTTAATCTTTTCCATTAGTTGTGCTTGATTGATCAGCGTATATATCTTGTTCTTCATTAGCCGTTTGTTCTGTGTGATTGAAGATCTCTTGCTTTTATCGTTTCTTAGTAAATCCATACTGGATTTTGTTTGGTTTGATCATTGGCTTTGTGTTGTTTCTCCGTAATGTTTTAATGACTTCATGCTTCTCATATTATTAATGTTTCATGAGAAAATATGTCAGAGTGTTGACAACATTCGTGCAAGAAGTGGTAAGAGATTTCTCAAAAGTCGTATAGAAAGATCAATATGAAGTGTTCATAGTGACATCCAGTTGATTATTAGCAGAGTCAACTCCTGTTTTATGGAGTTGACTTCTCCCTGAATAATTATAAAAGAATGAGAGGCATCCTTCTTAAGTCCTCCCATCTCAAGGTGAAGATTTCCAATATCGATACTGGAGTCCTTGTGGAGTTGAAGCAATTTTCCAAGGGCATCTTGTAAAATCTGCATATGGAATTTAAGAGCATTGAGCCTTAAATTGATGTGTTCGGCCTCCTTGAGGAGCAATACTGAAGTTTCAACAAAGATTCTTGTAGCCCGGGTTGTATCAGCCCTGGATTTGATAAACTCCTTCTTGTACCATTTCTCGGTATTCAACACATAATCTATTCTTGAAAAATTTCGAGTATCATAGGTAGAATCAATAAATGTAGGCTGTAGTCAGAGAGATCCACTAGAGATAAGAAGTCATAGGATAAGCTTGCAGTGGAGTTAGTATCATCAAAACATTCAACCATGTGTTCGCGGACCCATAGAACCCAATTTGTATTGATCTTCTTCAGCAGACAATAAGCAACATATATAACTCTGTTAAATATTTTTGTAAGAGATCCCTTTCGTGGAACCATAGTGGTAGCCAAAATATGGGCGAGATTCGATTCTCAAAACCAAGAGATAGGGGACAAAAGTGAGAGACGTCAGCCTGAGTTTCAGCAAGAAAAACATTAGCATCTTCCAACGAGGTTTCAATTTGATCAACTCATACATTTCCAAACATGAACGGTGTATCACCGATAAATTCAGAGTTAAAATTTCCTTAAACAAAGAATCATTAATAATGGTATGGTGACATTTAGTAGGAGAAGACAAATAAAATATTTTACAATTACAAATAAAACAATATACAAGAAATGGTTTCCGAATACAACAGAAAACAATACCTTTAATTACATCAAATAACGCATCTCCATCCACAAGAAAAAGAAAGAGTGTGCCCCTATGTTATTTATATCCCCATTAATTAGATATTAAATCATGTAACAGAATGGCCACTTTGAAAACCGAAGAGGAGATGATGGAAAGAGTCAACATGCGTAGATAACTTCATTTTTTCCTTTGTATACTAACTTAAATTTTCTCGCTTTTTATAGGAATGCTTAAGTGTTCCTTTAGATCCTATATATAAAAAAGACTTAATTTCTTTTTGGTTGATACCTATTGAACTATGATCATCCTTATCATGAATGTTTTTTCTACTTTTCTTACTATGCATTGAATGATATGCGAAAAAACACATGTATATTATCTAATACAACAAATTACACATATATTTAATGTTTTAAAAGACTTATGATTTGTTTTTTAAAAATATTTCTTTCTAATAATTAAATGTCAAACAAAGGTGATCATTACTAATATAATACTACTAATCAGTTACTTTCTAATACGTTTTTCACGCCCTGAGTTTACAACCTGGACATTATCGGCACCCACCCACCATTGATGGCCTTGAGCGAACCTTTGTTATGGCTTACTTAATTCAACGGAAGACTTAACATAATCATAAAACGAGAAAAATTCTCATAAAATAACTGAAATAAATGTCATGTCCAAAAAAACACTTATGTCTAAAAATAGATTATTTGTAATACAAAATAATGAGAGAGTGAAATCTAATTATCTCACAGACTATCTTTCTATGAAGCCTCTATATTACTAGGATGAATTTTTGGGACAAACCCTACAACATTCTATAAATGAAAACATTGGAAAGTAATAAATGAGTCCTTCAGATGCACGGAGGATCCCCACTTACTTTGAGTGCTCAGACTGGATCAACGAGGCGATGGGTGCTGATTGTGGGTACCTGCGTCTGCATTTTAATACGATGCAGGCTTACTGGCATCAGTACATTGAATATACGAATATGCGAGTTGGAATGCTAACAAAACTTAAGCCTGAAAAGATTAAGAAGAAACAGTTACCTTGGTTATTCTCAACTCATGAAGTGCTGAACTTTATATAATGCAATAAAGACACATCCAATTTATATATACATATATATATATACACACACACACATGACTTGTAAAACCCTGTAAACAAGTCAGTTTGGTAAAGAAATGCAATAACAAACTTAACTTTACTTATATATCAAAGGAATATAGTTTCTGTGGGAGATTCTCTAACTGACAACCATCATCTACGAGCTTACATGATGGTACAATGTTTTACCTCACGTTTCCATGGACCATTCTTTATCTTACTATTGGTATAGGACCTTACTTTACTTAGTTCATTCACTAGATCAACTTATGTGATCATATAAAAAGTATGACCCCTTTATACTCATGATGGCTACATGGTTTTCATGGAGACTTGAGTTAAAATGAACTTTCATCCCAACATCGATGCTCTATACTAATCCCAAAATATACTTTATCTCATGCTTTTAAAATAAACTTCCTTTCTTAGGATTGAGATAATTGTGTAACACTTAGCTTTAAAAAGCTCTCTTGGATCCAATGTTCTCCTTTCTTGCTCAAAGCTATTTTGGAAATCTTAGTTTTCTCTTATCTTAAATGTGAAAACATTGATAAACTCTTAGGGAATACTTAGTTCCCTTATATATCTTGAGAAATGAACTCAACTTCTTACTCATTACTTAGATTGAAACTTGAGTCTTAATACAACGCTAAAATGTTGTTAAAGACCTTTTAAAACTCTTAAGAACCTTCCCATAACTTGCTTCTTAATTTTAGACTTGATTATTAAGTTCTTTGACTTTGATCTTAACTTTCCTTGAATTAGATTATTGATTCAAGGTTCATGATCTCATGTTTATTAATGATTTTGTGATGTTTCGATGTAGCTTAGTGTGTTGCAAATAACTATGAAACATTGGTACATAACATAGGAACCAGTATGAAAGAGTGGGGAATTAATAGGATGAACTGGCGTCTTTGGCGCTCAAAGAGGTGTGGGGCGCAAGGCCCCAAACTTCTGAGGCCAATTTTGGGCGCTATGGCTGGCGCGCCTCCCCAAGGCCCTACGGATATAGATTGTCCTATGAGGCTATGGGAGGAGCAGCGCCCCACGGCCTTACAGGAAGGCGCTTTAGATTTCAACCTTAAGCTTTCTTAATTCTGCCGTAGCCATGCGATATGGATGGATAGACATCGGGTGTGTACAAAGCTCTAAATCAATGAAGAAATATATATATGTCTATCTAGAGTCATGTCAGGCAAGCCATTGTGAAAAACTTCTTTAAATTCGGACACCACATGAATAGACTTAATAGATGGAGTCTCACTCTCACATTCCTAATATGAGCCAAATAAGCCAAACATGCATGCTCTACTAATTTACAAACCCAAATGGAGGATATAATGTTATCTTACTTAGGATTGTATACGTCTTCCCACTCTAACTTTTCACCTCCCGGAATTTCTGAAGTTACACACTTGGTATTAAAAGTAAGAAAATCATATTAGGGGGACAACCAAGTCATGCCTAAGATTATGTCAAAGTAAATCATAGCCAAACTCACTAAATCAACCCAAGTCTGATATACCATAAAAGAAATAGGGCAAGCACGATAAGCATGGATGACTATGAATGATTCTCCAACGGGTGTAGAAACATGAATAGAATAAAATCAAACTTGGAAGGAAATCTCATGAATATATATGAATAAATAGAACCCAGGCCAAATAACACATTAGTACCAACACTAACCCTTCGGTGGGAGAACCACTAATCCAACCCAAACAAAGCAACTAAACCAATAACAAAGAAACTAAGTTACGGAAGCAAGTTAATTAACTAAAAGATATCGAATTGAAATGCCTAGAATCTAAAAGTCAATATACAAAAACGTCTAGCAATATCCATAAGTCTAGACAAGAAGGGATACATCCCCAAATAAATGAACTATTCAACTACCTAGAACAAATGTCTAAGTTTGGAAATGGTTGACATAGACGAAAGAGAATCTCATGGCAGCCCGAGAGAATGGGCTCACCCTTGAATTCGAAGAAATGATTACTGACCTTCTTAGCGAGGTTTGTCAATAGTCGGGTGAAGATGCGTTGCACTAAACAAAAATTGGAGAAACTATATTATTAGTACATAATCACAATATACTGGTAGGATCATGCAGGTATCACACTAGTGTAACATAAACAAGTCAAGCAACATTATAATCACATAAATATATATCAACATATACAACATTATCAACATGAAGAATCAACAATACATTTAACACCTATCATCACATCGGTTGTCCTCTCGTGGAACCCAAACCTAAATAGTTAGCTTGCTAAAATGTGGCAATCCAATCAAATATTATGCCAAAAATGGATATCCGATCAAAAGTTTTGTCGTAACATCGCAATCCGATCGAAAGTGTCGCCGGAATGTGGCAATTCGATCGAACTTATCTATACTGGAATGTGGTAGCCGATCCCTAAGTCACACCACAATCAGAATGAAATGTATTTCATCATGATCATACATTTACATCACAATTTCATAGTAACATCATTTATCTAACTCATTTTCAACAAGAATGAGCAACATTGCAACATAAATACATAAACAGTTATTACAATTAATCAAGATCATGCATAAACCACACATACATAGAATCACGACCATCACCTACCTCAAAACAAGCTTCAAACCCTAAGAAACATAATCATTTCCTTTCCGAATTCGTTCCACTTGTTCTTTATCTACAAACATTCACAATGACACAGGAATCAATAAACAATCAATAATTACTCCAAAATATAATAGTTCTATGAGCCCTATATTTAACCCATGATCCCAACTAACCAATTTAGGATTGTCTCCCCCATAGAATAAATAAAACTTTTCTACGTCATTATCAACCCGTTGTATTATGCTCTATCTATTAAAAAATAGATTCGGAGAGTTAAAAATCTTACCTTTAACCTCAAAAATAGTGAAAAACGAGTATAAATCACATGGGTCGTTCATCAGCTCTAAAAGTATTAAAGTGCCAAAGAAGGTCCTTAACCCTAATCATGCTTAAGACATGGAACTGGATGCTTCTTACCCCAAAAGTAAATAAATAGAAGAGTGAGGAGGGAGTTTTTGTCAAAGAAACAAATTTAGGGGTTTATTAACGACATTGAGTCATGTGTGTCCCACCAGAGAAGCCCGCATCCCTCTTTAGCAGTAAAATACACCTCTAACCTACGATTCTCAGAAAATACCTTTACGATAAGTTAGATTCTCATAGATATAGAAACTCAAATTCAATTACGTAAAGTCATACAGGTTCGTTACCGAGTTATATATCTACTAATTTAATCAAAATCATAAATTACTACCAGATTTTTCTACCCTTTAGTGTCTAGACAAGGTTGACAAAATCCAAATACTACTAAAAAGTTATTCCGGCTCCAATTTTCCCCTGTTGGCATTTCTATGAAGACGGGATAAGGTTGTTACTGAAATACCCAAAATCAAAAGATCAATTTTTAAATTACAATTGAACCAATGACAACAATATTAAAAAGCTCAAAAATTCAAGATAATTAAGTCACAAATACAAATTATTTATCAACATCACTCAAAAAAAAAATTAACCTCCAATTTTGTTCTCATCATTCTCTAGACGATTTAGAGTTGGTTTTTCAACTCTTTTGTGACGTTTGTATAGACCAAGAAAGGTTTACGATTACATTAATTAATAGGCCAACTCATTTAGATAGCATCCCATATGGATATATTAGGCTGAAAAGATATTTTTTGAAAAACTTTATCGTATATATATATATATATATATATATATATACACACACACACACACACACACACACACACACACACACACACACACTCACACACACACTCACACACTCACACACACACACACACAAATAGTAACACGCCCAAATTAAAATGAGAAGAAAGAAGTATATAACTTTTTACATTCAACTTTATGAATATGATTTTCATTCTTTTACAATAAAACTTACTTACCGTAAGATATATATATATATATATATATATATATAGAGAGAGAGAGAGAGAGAGAGAGAGAGAGAGAGAGAGAGAGAGAGAGAGAGAGAGAGAGAGAGAGAGAGAGAGAGAGAGAGAGAGAGAGAGAGAGAGAGAGAGAGAGAGAGAGAGAGAGAGAGAGAGAGAGAGAGAGAGAGAGAGAGAGAGAGAGAGAGAGAGAGAGAGAGAGAGAGAGAGAGAGAGAGAGAGAGAGAGAGAGAGAGAGAGAGAGAGAGAGAGAGAGAGAGAGAGAGAGAGAGAGAGAGAGAGAGAGAGAGAGAGAGAGAGAGAGAGAGAGAGAGAGAGAGAGAGAGAGAGAGAGAGATTTTGTCAATATCTGATAAAGTTTTTCCAAAAATATCTTTTGGATCTAATATACCCATAAGGGATGCTAGATAAAAGAGTTGGCCCATTAGTTAATATAACCTCAAACCCTAACTCATTCTATATAAACGTCATTACAAGAGGTTGAAAAATAACTCTAGATCATTTATAGAAGGGTGAGAGCTAGTTTTCAGGGGGTTTATTTTTGGTTTGAGTGATGTTGATAAATAATTTGTATTTGTGTTTTCATGATCTTTAATATTTGTGTTTATAAATATTCTTTACATTGTTTTAACTTTAATTTAAAATTTGATCTTTTGTTTTTGGGGATTTCTTTTTTTATATTAATAATGATGTTGATTTTAAATTTTTTTGTTATCGTTCTGTGCAATAGAATTTGTCATTTTCAAGGTTTATGTGATCTATGTCTTTTATACTTGAATTTAGTATATATCACGTTTATTGATTAAACAATTTATGTATTTATCTATTTATTAACTTTCTTATGTGATCAATTTGTTTCAATATGGTTTAACAATTTTCCCTTTTTTCTTTGATGTGTCAGTTTTTATTTTTAATTTATTACATGAAAAAATTCATTATTTTTAATGGGTTTTTTTCTATGAAATTAGATTTATATTGAATATTTTTTTAACTGTTTGCTAGAAATGCATAACGAGTAAGATATCTAAAGAGAAATGGGATATTTGTCCAGAATGCAATATGGATTTAGGCATTGCCCCATGCATAAAATTGGGTACATATTATTCTCCACTTAAAATATTTTGAATTGTTAGTTATAGTGACATATATATATTTTTTAGTTTCCACCAAGTAAGTTTTATTTAAAAAAAAACATAAAAATCGTATTCATAAAGTGGAACGGATAAAGTTATTTACTTCTTTTGTCTCTTCTTAAAGTGAATGAGTAACTATTTGGGGAGTCAAATAATATTTTCTTTTAACTATAGTTTTCCCCCCAAAAAAACAATTATTTTATATCATTCGCTATATTGACTTGCAATTATTTTCGTATAATTTTAAAAAAAATATTTTATTTTTAAAATTTTGAATGATTTGTATCAGGGCTAATTAAAACCATAATGTGGCAAGATGTAGTACAGAAACACAACTAGTTTTATATGGCCTTGACAGGAGCACGTATGTCACTACGACGGTAGAGGTGGATCTATCATTTTAAGTTTAAGAATTCTATATTCTAACAAAAAAAATTAGCTTATTAATATATGGATACAATGTTTATGCTCCCTCCGCACTATTTTGTGTTAAAATGTTACCCTTTTTGGTGTCCAACAATATTTTATAAAACAAATGTTGATTCATTAGCTATGTTTATTTAGAGTACTTTTCCTGTAGTCTTTAAATATATACACATTTCATTTTTATAAATTTAAAGAATTTATATCAAAATTCATAATATCAAGCCTTATAATTTCTCATATTATGACTAAATTATCAATTGCAATGACAAATTTTTGTGTTTAAGGTATGTTGAACCAATAGGAAGAAATGTAATTCAGTTCCTTACATATAGTGACAGGAACTGAATAACATTTCATTAGAATGATTAATTATAATGCCTGATCACAAAATGTAGGGGATCAGAGACATATTCTCAAGTAATAGAGGAGAATTAATTGAGCTTGGACTAATAGATATATCCAATAAAAGTGAATCCTAAAAGTTAGCTCCTAAGAATATTCATATAAATTATATTGTGGACATGCTCATTGATAATTTATCCCCCCCCCTCCTCCTGTTGTTGTTCCTACAAGCTCAAGGAGAAATGAGGAATCAATTTCTTCCATAGAAAATACTACACAACTTGATGTTGGTGATTAAGTTTCGAATCAACATACTCTTCCTCCACCTCTTACTTTTCAAGTACTACTACTCGATATGATGTGTTCATTCGAAACTTGATCATCATCAACAAGTAGTATAGCATTTATGATGGAAGAAATTGATTTCTCCATTCGACTTAAACTTGTCGCAGCAACAACAGCAGGAGGAGGAGGAGGTGATAATGGAGTATCAATGAGCATGTCAGGACTTCTATTCATACCAATATCCTCACGAGTGAATTTTTTAAGTTCACCTTTTTTGAAATTTTCAATTAGTCCACACTCAATAAATTATCTTCTTTTACTTTACAAGATGTCTCTGATCCCTTAAACTTGGTGATCAGGCCTAAAAACTAACTATTAGACGAAGTTTCATCAAATATTTTTCACAAACATTTATATGTAAAATGAATGAAATTACAGTTCTTTCTACTTATTCGATATAAACATAGAGTCAAAATCTTGTACTCGTATTTGAAAATATTACTTATACTATGTACTTTATCTATCTCGAATTATGTGAAAAGGTATGGAGTAAGAAGATTAAAATATCTTAGTTGGACTAGGAATTCGGGCATAGATTCTTCAATCTTTTAAAATAAAAATGTACGCACAAAAAGTACTACAAATCAACATAGAAAATGAATCAAAATATTTTCTAAAAGAAATTGTGTGATTCCTCAAATAATAACACTTTAACATGTAATAGGATAAATTTAGTTTAAATAATGAATCCATATAACATGAACCAAATGGAAAAATTAAGCCATTATCAAACGACAGTGGCTGTTTTTACATTTTGAAAAAAAGTGGTGTCTAGGTAAATTTTGTGACAACCTTAACTTGTTTTTACTAATTACATGTTATTTTTTCATCAACATAGGAATAAGAAAAACTCTAATCACCATAAATATATAGAAGAATAATCTATGATTTCGGGTACAATTTAAACATATAGTCAACATAAGAAAGTAAAAATACGTAATTTCTCTATTGATTTGGGTATAGATTCTTCAAACCCTTTTTAAATATAATTACATATTTGAATATTTTTGTAAGACAAAATAAAGAATTATTAAAAATATTGAAAAAATATTGTGAAAATTTAAATCAAAGAAAAAAATTGTTTGACTATCTAAAAAATAATATCTTCACATAAAATAGGACGAAAGAAGTATATAACTCTCTCTGTTCTACCTTATTTGATAATATTTTCGTGTCTTTTCAAATAAAATTTACGTATTACAAGTAAAAAAAAGAGACAAATCAAACTTTGTGGGGGTTACAAGTAGAATGTAGATAAATCAAACTTTGTGGGGGTTACAAGTAGAATGTGTGGTCACTTTATTTAGGTTATTTAATTTAAACATGCCAGCTAGGTGATGAATAATATTAAACAATTTATTGTTTTAATTAGTTATTTAATCATGCGAAACTAGTTGATAACATAATATAAAACATAACAAATACTAAGCAAATAACAAAGTGAAAAGAGAGGAGACAGAAATTACACAATTAAATAGACGAGCAAAATTTTATTTAATTTAATAAATTACCCCAAATAAAAATAATTACAAAACAAAAAAATGAAAAGGGAAGGGAGACTCTAAAACATGTATTCATCGTTTAAGGCTCGAGGCAATGTCATCATCTTCGTAGGACCTAATTAACCCCTTCCCCGCCATCACAAGCATAACGTCCTAAAAGGTGCATAGCGCCCCCGAATAATATCCAAGAGGCATTGACTACTATTTAAACAGGTTTTAGAGTAAAAGAAAAATATATGCTCCTAATAGCCCCCTTAGATACCAAGTCAAACAAATTGGACGGGCATTTAACACAGAAATCTCACATTGGACTCTAAATTTTATTCAACATTCTTTCAAACATACATAATTGTGAAGCTCTCATGCTAGGTGTGTGTGAAAACAAAACATAATAATATAGACTAAATAAGAAGTAATAAAATAATATTAACAAGAAGAATATTACAAGGGCCAGTGATTTATTAATTTAATTTCAATTTGAAACATGATAAATTCATACCGGCACTTATTTATTAGCTGGTATTAAGTGGTAAAACTTTACTCAAAATGCAGAATTTATTTAATAATATATTTGAACAGGGCAGATGAGCATGCAGAGAAAGATTTAGCATATGACTTTATGTGGCGAGAATTTAAAAGTAGCAGATTTAAAAAAAAGAATTCATTTATTTTTAGATTGGAGGACATTTTATTTACCAAGCAAACTTTCATGCAGGAGGTCACACATATTGCATAAATCCTAGAGTCATGATTACGAATCAATTTACATGTTAGAATTGATTTAACATGTCAATATCAATTTGCAACACATATAAACATGATTTATTTTGTAGATAGCGTTCAAGCCTATATGTTGATTCTTATATCCCAAAATATTCTCTTAAATGAGTTACAGAAATTAATTGTTACATCCTAAACACGATCTTTAAACAATCTAACATGCGGGAAGATTATAAAGTGAACAGAGAGTCAAAATATATGCAACATTAGGTCGTCTAAGTATGGAATCTCTTCATATAGTGTAAGCCTCTAAGTCTTTTTCTGATGGTTAAAGACTATCCTAATGAGAATGAAGTCATCTCTTTATATAGTGGAGGAGAGGGCATGTAAAACATGGCATGAAAATATTTAGGATCAATCACATATTATTTTCCTTATTTAAAGAAAAAACCAAATCCATAATATTATATTAAATTATTTTTTGCTCAATCAAAAATAGTTTTACTAAAATATAACAAGTGAGAATCTATTCAACTTCCATTCAGCCAATTATGATCAATTAACATTAATAAATAAAATAATAAGCAAAATTTACCTTACCCAAGAGACACGAAATCTATCTTAGTTAGCACAATGCCATAAAAATCACCTTGGTATCAATTAATCAATTTCAAGTAAGGATATAATAATTATATTAAAGGACGAAAACACAAGTCAAGAAGTATTTATACATTCTTAATATAATATATTCACAACAAGAAAAGAGAAATATGTCGAGGATCCATCTAAACTCAAGTAGCACTCCCAATTATTAAACAAAATTATTATGACTACTACAAGTAAAATTGCATCAACTAAAGGGATTAAATGACAATATTGGAGGTAATAAAGAATAGGGACATCTCAAGATAATCAGTGATATCATAACCATACTTGTCAATTTTAACCAAGAATCAACAGTCAATGTATTGTTTAAAATACAAGAGCTAACTTCCACACAGTATTTTTGTGAAGCAGACAATGAGCTAAGGATAAAGACAGCAAGCACATGAAGGACACTATAATTCAACTTTCTATCACAAATAAACAGTTTTTAAAATTTTAAAGTCATAATAGTAGTTCAATTTTAGGACTAAGAGAACTTCTACACCAAACATTCATAGAACTTTCACACATTGCATATAAGAAGAAGAATAAAATTGCTAAGATGAGATAAGGATTTTAAAAGAAATATACCCAGAAATATCGGATAAATATCCGTCTTTTGACCAATTTGAGACATTCAAAAGCTTCGCCGGAGTTCGCCTTGATCACTGGTTCGGAGCTGTTGTCTGGAAATGAGAGAGGGGAGAAGAGGCAGGCGACTGGGAGCCGCTGCTGGAGTCGTCTGGTTGATGGCTTCTCTGCAGTACGCAGGCTGGGGGTTGCCTTGTCGCTGCTGTTCTTAGCAGTCTGGCTGCTGATTTTGTGCCAGAGATGGCTGCTGCTGTTGTTGTTTTTGTCTGCCAGCTAGTAATGTTGTTTCTGCCAGCTGGAGCTACTGACGCTGCTCCCATCACCAGAATCGCTTGGTTTCTTTGTTGGACTCGCCGCAGCTTCTGTTTTCCTTGCCTTGCTACTGTCCGTCGCCGGAAAGAGAGAGAAGGGAGGAATGATGAAAAGAGGCGAGGGGAGAGAGAGTCATCGATTGAGAGAAAAGGTGCGAGAGAGGACGTCTAGAGAGGGAGGAGAGGAAGATTTTATAAAAATGGAAAAGTTAGGGTTTGGGTCTTTTGATATAAAAAAAAAAAAGCAAAGAAAGGATGAGTGAATCTGAACCGTGAATTATTAAATAGACGAGGAGCTGAGATTCAATATCAAAAGATGGATGCTCCAGATTATTAGATGAAATATCAAAATCACATTGGATTGGATTTGAATGACCAAAATTGCAATAAAAATTAGATATAATTGGAATGGAAGAGTGGATATAATTGAAATACAATTGTAATTAAATAGACTAGAATTGAAAGACATTAGAATAGAATAAACTAGTATTTAAATGATTATGGAGGAAAATTAAAGAGATAATATCTAATTAAAATACTATATATATTTTAATAATTTTATACAATTAAGCATACTTAAATTTTTAAACATTAAAGTAAATAATTATTTCAAAATTTATTAATAGTTTTAAAATATTTTAATAATAATTTTTTATAAAGTATTCATACCAAAATATATATTTTTGGACAAAACCAACATTTTAAACTCGAAATGTATTTTTAAAAAACGTATTTATTCGAATAATATTTCTAAAATACTCAAAGGTCGAGAATTTGGTGTCAACAAAAATACACGAATAACATAAACAAATAAATAAAAAATTTAATCGAAAATATTATGAACCCCCAAAAAGTTACATTCTAATTAATAGTTTAGAAAATATTGGAAAGAACGAAAAAGAAAATAAAAGATTCTAGATCGTGAAATGACAACAACATCTTATTTATCAAAATATTTTATTTTATTTTAGAAAATGGAAACCCAAAAATTAAAGAAAATCACCTACATCAGTAGTCTGAAAAAGTAAGTTTGAAGATACCAACCGCAGACGACATAGATTGACAAATTATTTCGATAACTCCGCCTTAATGAACTATGAAATAAACATCGAAAAGAACTTAACAAAGAAACTCTGGACTCTAAGATCATGAAATCAGAAGAACAAATTATTTATCAACATCCTTAAAATAAAAATAAAAAACCCCAAAAATGAAGTTAGATTAACATTTTCCACATCTATGACAACATTCTTTAATAATTAAGACATCTTTTCATGTCTTTTACTAAATTCTACAGTCCATACACTAATCATCCTAGCTCGTCGTTTATCAAAATCAACCATATTTCTTTTATGCATTGTAAAAAATAAAAATTCATAAAAAGGAAACTACAACAAATAAATTCTTTCATTAATTATAAACATATACATTCCATTATTTGCATACAAACCAAATAATATTTAAAAATATCATATCAACAGCAATAAAACACAACAAAAAGTACCTTGGTTTCTTGATTCATGATTTAGTGTGCATAAAGGAACAAAGAAATAAACTAACAAAAATTTGAAGAAGTTTGAATTTTTTTGGACAATTATAATTTTATTAGTTAATATGTGAAGAAGTCTTTCGAATTAGAAAAATAAATATAATATATGGACAAATTTGGATGATAATAATAGATAATCTCAACTATTTCTTCCATGAGTTATAAAACACAGAAGATCTGGGCTTTTCCTTTTTCTTGTTTGTTATACCTTATTCGGAATATGTTTAAGTCAACTTGCCTACGACTTCATTAGTTTTATTTAGCACATGCAACTTCCTATCAGCACCTGTATCATGTAATCTTAGATTGAGGCAAATATATGATTTCATGTTTATGAATTTCTATTGTGACTCACTCTAAAAAATAAGACATAATTATCAACAAAAATATCCGTCGGTAAATTTATCAAATTGGTTTATAAGTACAGTTACTTACCCGTTACTAATACAAATCACAGTGTTGCTAAAAGGCTAGTCAATATTATACCAACCAATTATAATCGTTGATAAACTTACGTACCAAAAATCTGTTGTAACCACCTGAAGATTTTGTCAATAATTTATGAAAATTGACTCTAACCTTTTAGTTGGCAAATTTATCAACAAAAACTTTGGTTGTATCCCGTTAGTATCTTTAATAGCATATATAAAATAGGTTAGTAAATTTGGTTGTTTATATTTTAAATTTTGTAAGTAAACAGTTGGTATATTCAATAAAAAAAGAACTTCATTAGAATCCGTTAAAAACTTTAGAAACGTAGAGAAAATGCGTTGGTAAATAAATATCGATTTTTCAAAATTCGTTGGTAATAGGTTAGCAATTCATAAATTTTACTTATGGAATAAAATTACATTAGTAAAAAATATTAAGGTTCTTCATTCTATTATAAGTATATTTCAATAGAGTAAACTTCTAGAAATTTTTATAGTAGTAGGTATGTTAACTGTTACTTAAATAATATAAAAGGAAATTTAAATAACTTGACAACCCCTCATCTTTTTATAAAATCCTGACATTTCCTAGCAGAAGGCAATTCAAATATTTCAAAATTACATATAAGAAATATACAAGAAGTGGTTTCGAGAAAACAAAAACAAACAATGGCTTCAATTACATCAAATAACTAATCTTCATGCACAAGAAAAACAATGGCTACTACGAGGTACGAGATGTTTCAATAGAAGATTTGCACCGATGTAATTCTAGAATACGAATGTTAGATTAGAGATTAAGAGTATTTTTGGTATGGAGGAAAACATTTTCTAGAATTTTGTTTTACAATTTTCTCATGTTGGGTTCGGACAAAAGTTCTGAAAATATTTTCTAACATTCTCGTCTAACTTTAAATTACATTTTTTAAAATTAAAAATAGCAATTTCTACAAAATATTTTCAATTCGAAATTTTATATTTTCACTCCGCCTTCCCCCCGAGCCCGATGATCCCTCCACCCCCTCCAAAAAAAAATTTAATTTGTTTTTTAAAAAAATATTTTTCAACTTCAAAATTTTATTTTTTCACCCCTACCCTCGACCCTACCACCAACCCTCAACCCCCTCCCCCAAAATAAAAAAAAGTAAAAAAATGAACTTTGTTTTTAAAATGTATTTTCGAATTCAAATTTTAATTTTTTCACCCCTACACTCGACCTTCACACCCCCACCCCACCTCACCTCCCAAAATAAATTCTCAATTTGTTGTTAAAAAAGAATCTCAAATTCATTTTTTTATTATCTCACCCCTAGCCTCCACCCCCAGC